>NW_017307853.1:176116-182411 GCF_000935625.1 Nanorana parkeri
TACCCGGCTTCCTGATTGGCCGGGAAGTCGGCTCCATGCTCTCTCATCACAAGTGACGAGAGAGCATGGAGCCGTTTCCTGGCCAATCAGGAAACCGGGCAGCGTGTAATGATGCGCTGTCCGGCTTCCTGATACAGGAAGTACTCGTGCTAGGTATCGGAGCATTTTGGCGAGTACGAGTGCTCACCCAAATACTTGGTATCGGCACCGATACCGATACTAGTATCGGTATCGGTGCATCCCTACCTGTAACCATGGAGGTGATTGGAACGCCTTGTGTATATCCAATAGCCAACGTTTCAGGGGGCCATGCAGGGTCCCTTCATTAGGGCGACTTTGTGACGCTATGTCGCCCTGACATGTATGTGACAATGATTTTCAATAAATGAACACGAGGATTTGATGAAATCTTCTGAGTGCTGGTGATCTTCCACTTGTACAAGTTTGATGTGCACGGCACTATCCGTGATTATGACTGCGATCACCACATTTGCTATTGGTTCATAAACGCTGTAAGGAGTGCAGGGGATACATCTGTACACTCCACCTTCAGCTCAGTCTTCATTCCCCCATTCAAATTACAATCCCACCACCACAAAATTTGGAGGCACCCCCCGTGGAGGCCAGGAGGCACACCAGTGTGCTTTGTCACCCTGGCTGAGAAAGGTTAATCTACAACATTTAGCCCTCATTCACACTGGAATCAGCCGGCACGTACAGCTCCGTGCTGCGTGCACGGCCGTATCGTGCAGCTCCCGGGAAGGACAGTTGCTGCGTGTGATTAGTACGCAGCCCCTGTCCTCCTGTATGTATGGGAGTACGCGGCCGTACGCCGCCCTACGCTCACCCCAAGTGCAGGTCCGTACGGGGGCAAACAAAAATATTTGTCCCGGCTCGGACGCAGACAGGATCCATCCTGTCAGCGTATGAGTACGGACATGCGTAGGGCGGCGTACGGGCGCGTACTGCCATAGAGAAGGACAGGGGCTGCGTACTAATCACACGCAGCACCTGTCCTTCCCCGGAGCTGCCCGATACGGCCGCACATGCAGCACGGAGCTGTACGTGCCGGACTTTTCTCATGTGAATGAGGGCTAACGAGCGGCTCTATGGCTAGGAAAGTGATGGAGTACTTTGGCCAGTAGTATTCTTTCACGCAATTTTGAGTACTAAGTGTACAAACGGTAGAATTGAAATGAACTAATAGGAACTGAATGTAATAAATGTTGTTGTTTTGTCAGTAGGGCGTGCTGCTGTCTTTCTATGGCATTAATGAGCTACTCAACGGCTGGGAAAGTGATCGCTTTGGCCAGTAGATGGTGTTATTACATATCTGTGTAATTAAATATATATACTATGTATCCAAGTGGGTTGTTGCTCATTGAAGAGAGGTTAAAGGAGAATTATGAGGCGAGTGATTTTCACTCATCCTCATAGCTAAAGCCGACCTGTGACAATGAGACTGTCACACGTCGGCTCAGTAGATCGGGAAGTGAGCGAACACATACCGTCGCTCGCTCACGATCATCTCCCTGCAGAGAGCCGTGACTGTCAGTCAGGGTTCCCTGCAGGGATTCCCCCCTCCCCGCTCCGATCCGCCAGCGCTGACTGGCGGATCGGACGGGGGGGGGGGCGGGGACGGCTGGCTCTGCCTCTAGATAGGCAGAGCCAGCTGTCACTCACGCAGCTGGGCGGATCTCGACATCGATGTCGGGATCCGCTCCGGCTGCGGCGTCTCAGTATACCGCGAGCTGTAGCTCGCAGTATACTGAGCTTAAGGTAACGGGAGGATGCTAGTTTGTGTCCTCCCGTTACCCAAAGGAGAACTATGGGGAAAAGCCCTGACCCCATAGTTCTCCTTTAAAACTATATAAAGTGTGTTTTTGTAAGCTATAATTAATTAGAACACAAATTACTTTGGGACTGCACCTAATAATCCCTGAGAAAGTGATACGTTTATTTCAGACGCAACCAGGGAATATAATTTTGTTATGTCTCTCTGGGCTTCACTACACAATGTAACATGTCAGAGCGTGGTCTGTAACTAGAAGTTTAAGCGTTTTACGAATGAGACAAATCTAATTATTTTCACCTGTAACTCTGTTCTCTGATGTGTATATCAAGACGTCCCCTCCCGTGACCTCCCACATCTCTACGATTAAGCCCTTACAGATGAAACGCGTTAGTGTAGATGGGGAATCCCGTTATGCTGGAAGTTGATAGCCCAATGGATTAAAGTTTGTGATTTGGTGGAAAGCAGTGTGCGTCTTTTTCCTTGGCTTAGTTGTAGTTGAGCATTGTACAGCTCCTGACCTGCATGTGCCCAGGTGTTGGGGACTTGATGTTGGATGGAGCGGTGATAGCTTTCTGTGATTGTATACCAATGCTGGTTATTTATCTGTCATATAAGTTACCAGGGTGGCTGGTTTCTGATACCACCATATAAGATACCAGGGTGGCCAGTTGCTGATCTACCATATAAGATACCAGGGTGGCCGGTTATTTATCTACCATATAAGTTACCAGGGTGGCCTGTACTGATCCACCATATAAGTTACCAGGGTGACCGTTTATTTATCTACCATATAAGATACCAGCGTGGCCAGTTGCTGATCTACCATATAAGTTACCAGGGTGGCCTGTACTGATCTACCATATAAGTTACCAGGGTGACCGGTTATTGATCCACCGTATAAGTTCCAGGGTGGCTGGTTACTGATCTACCATATAAGATACCAGGGTGGCCGGTTACTGACCTACCAAATAAGATACCAGCGTGGCCGGTTATTTATCTACCATATAAGTTACCAGGGTGACTGGTTATTGATCCACCGTATAAGTTACCAGGGTGGCTGGTTACTGATCTACCATATAAGATACCAGGGTGGCCGGTTACTGATCTATCAAATAAGAGACCAGCGTCGCTGGTTATTTATCTACCATATAAGATACCAGGGTGGCCGGTTACTGATCTACCATATAAGTTACCAGGGTGGCTGGTTATTGATCCACCATATAATTTACCAGGGTGGCTGGCTTCTAATCTACCATAAAAAGTGTGAAGGTGGCTGGTTACTGGTCCAACTCCTAATCGTTAGAATGAGTCCCGGTGCTATCGGTCACAGGTCTACATGCAGTGGGAGTGTGATGGAGCGCACATCCAGCACAAACAAAGGGACGCACAAATGCCAACTGAAGAAGACCCTTTTCTGTGATTCCACATCAATGCTTACGCCGGGCAGGAACAGGTTAAAGATTATAATGTACCCATGCTGACAGATGTCTGCTTAAACGAAATGTATGTTTTTGAATTTTGTATCAAATCTGAACAACATATTAAATCAAAACAACAAACAGGAGAGAACATATCACCCTGAGCTCACCGGAATGACTCAGAATCTACCTTGTCTACAGATGTTTATTGCCCGATGCCTCATATCAGGAGGGATGATAATGAGTGTGTAGGGCACAGGTGGATCTCATACAGATTTCTGGCAAACAAGTTGTTGCATGTGTCAGAAGATTCTGCTCTGCTGCCCGTGCCAAACACTATACCCCCCCAAAACTGGGAGACCCAATGAATCCGTGACCGGTCCTCATACTGATCGGTCCTATCATTTGACCAGTGGGCTTTCTCTTATTGATGGAAATGTAAAGTGGAACCCTGAGCAAAAAAAAATATTGATATGTAAGGGTTTTAATAAGAGCTTGGGATAAGGAACTTATTTAAATAATAAGTTACATGTACATGCTCCTTAAAGGAGAACTATGAGGCGAGTGAAAATCACTCAGCCTCATAGTTCTAGCCGACGTGTGACAATGAAACTGTCACACGGCTCAGTAGATCGGGAAGTGAGCGAACACATACCGTCGCTCGCTCACTTCTCGATCCTGTCCCTGCAGAGAGCCGTGACTATCACTCACGGCTTCCTGCAGGGATTCCCCCCTCCCCTGTCCGATCCTCCAGCGCTGACGGGTGGAACGGACGGGGGAGGGGGTGGGTACAGTTGGCTCTGCCTCACACAGCTGGGTGGATCCAGACAGTATTGTCGGGATCTGTCCCGGCTGCGGCGTCTCAGTATACCGCGAGCTGTAGTTCACTATATACTGAGCTTTGGGTGACGGGAGGACGCTAGTTTCTGTCCTCCCGTTACCCTTAGGAGAACTATAGGGAAAAGCACTTATCCCATAGTTCTCCTTTAAGGAGGCTCTAATCTGGGAAACCCCATTCTATTCTCATGGATTAAAGTATAGGGGTGTCAATTTTTAAGTTTCATTTGTCCAAGTATATCACCTTTATTTATAAGCATTGTTTGAATCAATATCTAATGCTTGCCGTTTGTTTTGCTATTTGTTGTTCCAATATGTAGAAAATAAAGTCAACAATTTGGGGTGTACTTACGTTGTGACAGGACTGTAGGTTTAGATCCGTGGTTCTCAACTGGTGGGTCTTGACCCAAAAGTAGGTCGCAGCCCCGTGTTGAGTGGGTCCCCTTGCGCATTCCACTGTGCTAGGTGAGAGGCTCCTCAGCCTCCCCCTAGTGCAGCACTGTCAGTTCTCTCGCCGAGCAGCCATTCAAGATATGCTGCCCGGCACCGAGTGTCAGCTTGAGGTGGGGTAACCCCATTATGGCAGTGAGGAAGCTCCATCCATGCATGCATTGCTTACAACATGTCCTGTAGAGTTGCCTGGACCGGTGTGACATCACATTTTGGCTCCCGGCACCTGTACAGGGCATGCAAGGCAGCTGTGCAAGTAATGCACATATGGATGGAGCTCCATCTCAGCACAGTAGCCCACACTGGACCCCAGGCTGAGGATCCACTCCAGTTCTGGTAAGGTAGGGAGACCGGGTGGATCTTAAAAAAAGGAAAAATGACAATTTTTTTGGAGTGTGTAAGTGTGTGAGAATGTCTGGGAGTGTGTGAGATTTGTGAGATTGTGTCTATCAGTGTTTTTGAGGGCCCGTTATCACTAATACAGTGCGGTAATCATTACAAGGGGTACTCTGAAAAACAAATACCGCTGTGTCAATGTTACCAGCAGACTGCATCATATATGTCCTACTGACATTTTACCAGACAGGAAGTGAGGGGAAATTCTGCAACCGCATCACGAACAGAAATAAAAATGCTTTTCTTTATAGAGCAGGGAAAGGCTGGAACCCCTGACAACAGTGGTGTAACAATAGCCATAGCAGCACATGTGGCTGCCATGGGGGCCTAGAGGTGGAAGGGGCCCCATTAGGAAAGCTGCATCAATTTAAACATTTTAAATCTGTGTGCATATAAAATATGAAGCTAACACATATCCTTCACTGCATTATTAAGGGTTGCAGAGATTGCTGTTGACACTGACCCTGTACCCCCTGTGACATTTCCCATCAAGAAGAGTAAGCTCAAGTTATGATTGAATCCAGTCCGAACCTGAGGTCCTCTGAACGTGGAAGTGCCATGGGCCACTCACCCAATCAGCTGTGGGCCAAGGCATTTCCCTCACTTCCTGTGTGGTGAAACCGTTATCAGCAAGACAGGAAGTGAGAGGAAATCTCTTTAATGGAGCTCCAGGATGCAAGACGCAAAACTATAAAAAAAGTTTTTGGCACGACATTCAGTCAACCAAAAGTTAAACAGACTCTATAAACCAGTGGAGATGGACATATACAGGGAACCTCTGATGTGTCTGGAGGGCTGCACTGTAGCGCTGACATATGGGAACTTGCTCCTGTATAAGCGAATCCTGCAAACATTTTACAGGGTTGGTTTATACAGGAGCAGGTCTTGGTCGTTCAGCGTTCCTGGATCACCAAGATGGCGTCTTTTTTCATGCTAGTACCCATTGGCAACCCTGGTCTGGAGCAGGTCTGGAGCACACAAGGCCACTGGCTGAGCATTAGTGTGTCATGTGTTGGAGGCCTGGGTTATAAACCATATAAAATTGTTTTTACCCCTTGTGCTGGCCCTTCATGGGCTTGTTAAAACTGGGACCAGGAGGCGGGCTTCCGGATCATGTGATCACTGTGACTGGCTCTCACAATCAGGGCCAGATTTCCCAAAAGGCCAACCAAGGAGTAGAGGGGCAGCAGGGGTGTGGAATTCCTATCTCCTGATGCCCAGGACATGTAGTTCCGGGTGCCGGGCGGGTAGTTGTTTTCTACATTTAGCCCTGCTTTGGGTAAGCAGAGATAAATGTACAGAGGGGAAGCCGTCGCTTGTTTTGTACAAGTGATCCTGGCGATGTCGCCAAGATCACTTGTATGCAGCCTGCAGGCCTGCCATTCTCCATGTGGGGGGG
>NW_017307853.1:182564-183101 GCF_000935625.1 Nanorana parkeri
TCGCCCCGCGGCGCTGGCTTTTCCCCCGGGGGGGGTGGGGGGTTGTTGGGTAGGAGGGCGCATTGAGGAACCGGGCCTTGGGCAGCAGAGAGAGTAAATCCGGCCCTGCTCGCAATGATCACATGATCAGGATCCTGTCCCCGGCTCCCAATTGAAAAAACAGTGACTGGGGGGCGTGGCCGGGATGTGAGCCTGAGTGCACGTGTCCTGTGAAGCTCCGTTGCCTCCGCTCGTGACATCCTGTTCTTCTCCTGCCTACCGCTCTATCTGGCAGCACCTGACCCTCTCTCCTCTGCGGGACTTACGACTTACCGGGGAGCAGATCTATGTCCGCCAAGTCCCGCAGACGTGCCGCTTCACAAAGGAAATCCACCCGGAACGCAAAGGGTAAGGGGAAGGCCGGCGCCATCTTGGATTCCCCTGTGCTCGTTCCTGGGCCTCTCCTGCCGCTGCTGGACATGGAGGGAGCCGGCGTGGAGGGGGTGAGTGGTATCGTGGATTCTCCGGGGGAGACATCTCTGGAGGCGCTGCGAGTGG
>NW_017307853.1:187596-195724 GCF_000935625.1 Nanorana parkeri
CTTCTCCTGCTGGCGCTGCTCGGCACAGCCGGCTGACTTTCAACATATTTTCTGTGACTGTCCGGGGAATCGCTAGATACTGGCAATTGGTCACAGAATTTATCTCGCAGGTTGTTGCAATTCCTGTACCACGAACCATCTCGGTGTGCTTGCTGGGGCTTACTGAACAGGTTGCCCCTGCCACTACCACCCGCATAATGACTGGGGTACTCCTATTCTACGCTAGAAAGTTAGTGGTCCTGCATTGGAAAAGGAAAGACCCTCCGACTCTGGCAGAATGGAGGGGCATTGTTGATGCGTCCCTGCATCTCTACAAAGCGACCTATATTAGCAGAGGATGCCCGCGGAAGTTTGATAAGGTGTGGGGTGGTTGGATTGCTTTAACCTGATATGGGTAGGAGCGGGGGCTGGACTTACATAGGATAATTGAAGGGCCACTGGAGGGGATGGGGGTTGCCGTGTTTTTATCAACCTATATCTCAATCGATGATCCCGCCATTTACTGATTGACTTATGCATGTGTAGGCGGTTGTGTTGAGGAGCAGCTGCTACGGGATGCCCTGTAGGTGCACGCCTGACTGAGCTCTGACAGATTAAGGGCCCGGCAGCGATCACTACATGGATAAGGTTGGACGCTAGGGTTTTCCATTTGATTCTATATTGTGTTGGGGGAATATGCTCAGCCCCGGGGCTGGAGGTGGCACACGTTCTCTTGGGATGGGGGGGGGGGAGGGGGGGGTGTTATGTATGTTTTGTAATTCCTTCCTTCCGCAAGGAAGTGCAGGTGGAGTATGTGTAGGTTGTACCTGTTAGTAACTAAGTATGCGCCCCTACTGTTGTAGGAGGAATGTTGTAATGTATTTGCATGCAAAAATTGAATAAACAGAATTTTTCAAAAAAAAAAAAAAATGATTATCTCTTATTGATTTACCACACAAGAAATACAAACATCAGTACCTGAAAAAAGGTTTTCTGACTGGAGAATTTTTTACTCCACTCAATGAAGTATCTATTACTCCAAGCCCCGAAATAGGATGGTTGGCATAATACAATCATTTCCTGTAGGAGTCCAGTGACAGTTGTAAAACCCCGGGTTGGGGCTGTAACTGTATAAATGACTTCACTCAATGGAAGCCTTAATTACACCGAGAAGTTACATATAGGTGACAATGGGTACATCCATGGAATAGGATTTACAAAGCATTAGGGGTTTTCTAAAGATAGTTTAGAGTAGAAGCTTTTCCATTTACAACACTCTCTGTTTCTGATTGAAAAGTCAGATGGAGTGATCTATAGAGAAGGGGAGGATTCACTGTACTGGCCCCCTCATGTGTGTAAATGTGAGCTTGAGCTGCTGATTTCTTTAAACAATACCTTTTTTTTCAAGCAATGAAGCCAAGTGGACTCTTAAAAACATCCCAGAGCTCCGGATGCTAGTTGTATAGGACAATAGAAACGATTTCAAATTCATATTTTCTACCTCTACACCACTACTGTCAAATAGAATTGGTGCTCATAACAAACCAAGACATTGAAAATTCCTCTAGGCTGCCCGTCATAGAGGTTAGTATTTGGCACCTTCTTCTACAGGGGTCTTCTGGCTAAACTTTTCAGACAAGCCAGATGGTTATTTTAAGGAACATGCACTAACTGAGCTCCATCATATAACTTTAAATTTTTCTAGTTCATATATTTTACTGGGCTTTGCGTCTCAGGGACTGGTGTAGCATTGAGATTTACTATTTCAATAGTACAGTTCACACTTTACAGAAATATATTTATCAGATAACTAAACTGAACAGGTCTGTATGTGAATATAAATAAAAGCTTGTGGCTAATTGGTATTAAAAGAGCAGAGAAATTTTCCTAGGCAATGGTTGACAACGTTTTCATCAGGCAGGAAGGGAGGGAAAATATGTAGCAGGGACACAGACACCAAAACAAAGCTGATAAGGTTTCCAGCATTTTCCTGGTTAATTAAATAATATATACTTCTGTCTGTTTTGCTATTGGAAAATTCCTTTATTTCTTATCTGGTTTAAGGGTTTTCAACAAAACAAGGGGAAAGTTAAGCAAAGAGAAATCTCTTTAACAAAGCTCCGGATAGCTGTAACATCCCAGGAGGGGTTCTAATCCTTCCCAACTCTATCCAAAGCGGGGAAACAAATGTTTGCTTATAAATACGCCTTAAATTTGTTGATAAGTTACATATTATATGTATCTCAGAGTCACCTGACAAGAATCTAAAATCCTTCCAGAAGTGCAATGAGAAACCTGTGGACTGGATTTTATCAAATTCAGATTAATGTCAAACTGAGTAAATATTGTGAGAGGTGCAATGTTTCCAGATTATCAATTGGCTAGCTGGCATTATCTGCTTTAGGAATTTGTTTGAATACCAAAACCATATAAGAAGAGCAATGTGTCTTATATGGATGTTTCTATGAAGCTTTCTCAATAAAAACTATTTCTGTAAATTAAAAAAAAGAAGAGCAGTGAGATATACTCCACCTGCAGCCAGCATATCTCTCAGTTCAATATTTAGAGAAAAAACATCAAAATTATAAACAGTTCACCTACCTGGAGTATTGTAGAATGTTGTCCTATAGAAGCTTCTTGTTCTCTTGACCAGCAGTTCTTGTAACTGACTGAGCCCAGCCTCACCTTATATTCATTCCACCACCATTCATTTACATGTGCTGGGTCTCTATTGGCTGAAAAGGTGAGAAGTACTTCACAAAAGGAATGTTTACATTGTAATGGGGCAGTCTCAGCTTTTCTTTGTTTTAGCTCCCCATCCCAATCACAGCTAGGACAAGTTCATTAACATTCTAATATGTAGAGGGAGGACAATAGGAGGGAACCTTCATTGAATATGAATTGGAGTTGTCTCTCATCATTAGCATGAACAGGTGACACTAAAAAAAAATAAACTAAAAAAAAATACCCCGCAAAAAAACACCAAAAAAGTTGGAAACACACCACCCATACTTGCATACATACACCTGGTGTATGAATATTCACTTTTATTGTGTGCGCCAAAAATGTATTTATTACATACAAAAATGATGATTACTCCCCATGTGTTACATATCACCATTCACTCCAGAGTAAGAGCATTCATTAAGGGCCATTATTCATAGTTATGGCCCTTAATGGGCTCCTTACACATTCATCTATGGTGCTCAAACATTTACAGAAGAGCCAACAATTATGTTTAATCTTTTTGTTTTCTTTTTAAACAGAAAAAAACCCTCAAATTATTGAAAGCAGAAAAAGAATATTCGATATGGTCTCTTCATTCTTAGCTGCTGTGTTTTTAGATCTCTGACCCCCCATTTGGGGTTATCTTTCATATCTATTCTCTCACCTTCAGCCAAGGAGTAATTAAAGCATTACTGATTCTGCTGTGATATTCCCACAACTGTCATTCATTGGTTAATAAACTTACCCTAAATAAAGTTTTGTGGCTAGGCTATTATCAACAAGCATATTCCTGAGATTTTCTACATTATTCATGAACAGCAAACACAGTAATTTAAGGAAACTATTTTACCTACAGAAATTAGAAAAGGATCATTGGACCATTCTTGAAGAGTGCTTGTGTTTTTGTAGTCGATCCTGAGACCCCCTGGCTGAGTTTGCTTAGAGGAAAGTTGAGCAGCAATAATGGATGTTACCAGCCGGTCACTACCCAGATAGCAAGCAATTGAGCTGCAAGTTTAAAGATCACTTGCTAAACTATTGAAGACTTGCCAAGCTTCACAATTTTGTTGCACAATTACAGCAAGTCCGCATTGCAAGTCTCCAGATCAACATGCTTTGCAAAAGTGCTGTACACTCGCAGAGCTCTTGCTAAGACCTGCAGGACTCTTGCTGTAGACTTGCCAAGCAAATTTGCTACAAATTCAAAAAGTGTCAACTAGAACTTGTGCTGCGAGTGTTCTGCAAGTCTACAACGTGCCAGGAATGTGTGCAGCAAGTTAACAAGAATTACACTTTAACCCTGACACAAGTTTGTTACAAGTTATCCTTGCTATCTGGGTTGCTAACTGCTTGCTAACTGCTTCCCCTAGACAGTACCTTTCCAGTAACACCCCCTCCTTCCTCTTCAGGAGCACACATACAAGTTAGCCTGATGACAACTTACATATTTGTAGAAAGATGTTTTGTTAATTTTTTAGGTGCTGTACAGTGGGACACAGTCTAATGTTTGTAGGAAGCTTTACACTCTGGTGGTGCATTTAAAAGATCACCAGCTCACCATTTCCCAAGGGAGCAACATTTACATTTTCTGCCATTTTAGAACATTGCAGCATCTGCCCATATAAATGGAAAGGTATATTTTATTTACAAAATAGCTTGTCAAGCAACTGTACAATGTTGTAACATTTAGATAGTTGAGTCTTCTTTTAAGACCTTGAAGATATGCCACTTGGCAACTCGAAAGACATCGAATATGATCTTGGTTTTCTCGAAATCTCTTTCGATTTTGTGTTCAGCATTAAGATTTCACCACCTTGTGGTAATGTTTTAAAACACTTTTATAGGTTCCAACTGAGGCTGGGTGACAACAGGAGCGGTAACCGAGTGTCACCCCACCGAGACGTCACTGCTCATGACGTCATCGCGCACGCGCGGCATTATTCTGATACCTGCCGGCGGCCATCTTGGTGATGAGAGAGGGGACAGTCACCCGGCGGGATATGGTATGCCGCCGGGTCCCCTCCTCTCTCCTGATACTGTCGGGCATTCGGTCCATGACCGAGCTCCCGAATTTTCAGAGGGGGGTGACACCAAAATGACTGAGTCATTTTGGTGTCACCCCATCAATGGTGTCACCCGGGTGCGGTCCGCTCCCCCCGCACCCCCTTTGTGACGCCACTGCCTGCATATAGCACTCATACAAACATTCTTCCATACATACTATGCGCTCACACAGATTACGGCAATTGGTATCTTCAACATTTCCAAAAGGGGGAATTCTCCCAATATCACTCTTGGTCCCTCTCGGTACTTTTATTCCTGCTTTTTGAAGATGTAAAGAATACAAAAAATAAGTGGGGGATCTGTACTTCAGTTCTACTTTAGGATATAGATCTGACCAGTTTTGGGCACCTGATACGTAAAAAGTATAATGAAATAGGGACTGTTTGCCTGTAATTGAGGAAAGGAAGTCTCTATAATTAGTACAATTTAAGACAAAAAACAATCCACTATAGTTATGTATATATGCTCTGGTCTCAGTATATCAACCCTTTTGATAAGTGATTTCGTTAGAGAGTCTCAATTATTTTGTTTTTAGAGTTATTCAAGCTTTCCCAATGGAGTGAAGTTCCTCCTGATGTTGAATCTATTTCAAGGGGGAGACCTGTGCGGGACCAATAGAGATTGTATAATAGTCGACCGTACTCACAGTTAGCTGTCTCGTACCCCTCCTTTTTTGGGGGGGCCAGGAAGTTCCGTTTGTTCAACACTATCACCAGCAATTGATTCGTCTGTGGCTTTTCCAGATCCCAGGGTTTTTCTTGATACCTCTACGAGGTTAGTTGGTTATCTTATAGTGCTCCTTTTTTGGGGCCGGGGAGTTTCCTTTGTTTAGCACTATCTTCGGTAACTGGTTGGTCTATGGTTGTTCCAATAACCCAGGGTTTTTCGATGCTTCAGCACAATTTTGTTAGTAACTTAGAGACGTTTGAATTTCACTCATCGTTGTTCAGGAGATAAAGTAATTCAAATGATCCGTAAGGGAGCTGCCGTTTGTGTGGGTGACATAGCATGTGTAACACACACTCAAGGGTGGACGCGTTTCGCTCCGCCCATCGGAGCTTCGTCTGCACCTTCGGGATGGCAGGTGTGTGGTTTGCTTAACTAGCCCTTTCACACCTGCTAGATAATTGCATCCAGGATGTGTGTTTCAAGATAAGATGTTTTGTGAGAGCTATATATAAAAGCATACAAGGATCTGCCTATTCTTTTCAATCAAAAAGCATTCATACAGGCAGAAATGTTTCTATTTGTACTTCTTAATTTTATATTTTCAATTTTCCAGTGCAAGATGAATTTCAATTAGAGAAAGATGTGATTCACACAATCAGAACCTTTTTCTTTAACTTTGCATCAGCTAGAAATGTTTACTTTTTTGCTATGAAGTTATAGACATTTAATATAAAAGGTATACACATGACAATGTTTTGCTAGAAAACGACAAGATTTCCACGGAGAGGGCACAGCCAGGGCCGGACTGGGACACAAAATAGGCCTGGGCATTTTGGACTGAGCAGCCCAATCACATGACCCCCGACAGACCCTGCCCTATCGCAATCTGGAGGTGGAGTCAAACATAGAAGCGCAATTGAGGGACGGGGCCGGGCCACATAATTACAACACATAATATATATACTGAATTGACTGAATTTGAGCTGGAGTGCGAGTGACTTCTTCACATTTATACTGATTTGCGGGGGCATCCGTGGTTGCTTGGCACCCACTTGATACTCGAGGGTCTTATCTGGTCAGGACAGCGGAGGATATTCCCTTTTACACACCCCGTTCTCTGAGTGAAACTTCACCCCGGGAGGAAAGAGGGAGGAGTCACGGCTATGATTCTTGTATGTTTGTGTGTAAATTACTGTTTGAAAAGGTGAGCTCTATAAACAATAGGTGGGAAAAAAAATGAAAAGGAACAAAGAACGTCAACTCCCGCTGCATTTACAAAAACATTCAAGGTACATTTTTAAATCCAACATAGAAAGAAACAGTTTTTTAAAAGACATATTTTAAAGAAGGACTCCAGGGGCTGGAATAAAGATATGCTCTCTTGATCTTTGATCCTGTGGTGGCGAATGCTCACCTCTCTCCCCATCTGCTCTAGCTGACGTATGTACTTGGGCATCTTCATCTACTCTAATGCAAATGCATGGACTGCATTAGATGTCAGTAGGGCTTAGCCGAGTATAGCAGTCAGGCAGGATCAAGGATCAGTGAGTACATTTCTTTTATTTGTGCCTGCAGAGCAAAACAAGCAATTAACCCTTGCAGTGTGGGGGTAGCCCCATTTCTTTAATACTGAATTGAATGAGATTACAAGAAATCAATGCAGCCAGCAGGATTTTTTTTTTACTCCTTTCACATTTTCCTCTAATGCTTTAGCTCCTTAACCACTTGATGTCTGGGGTGTTACACCCCCTTCCTGGCCAGGCCATTTTTCAGTATTCAGCGCTGCGGTACTTTAGCTGACGTTTATTCCGTCATGCAACGCTGTACTGAAATGAATTTTATACCATTTTTTAGGGACAGATAGAGCTTTCTTTTGGTACTATATTTTTTACTGGTACTATTTTTTTACTATATAACCAAAAAAGTATCCTAAATTTGGAACAAAAAACATGTTTCCCTATATTATGTTATGAAACATTTATTATCACCCCAATTTTTTGGTAAAATATAAAAGACGGGGTCACGTCGGGTAAATAGACACTAAACATTGTCAAGCTTTAAAACGACTGCAACCAAAATTGGCCATAGGCGACGCTTTAAACGTTTTTACCGCTCATCAGTTTAGTGTTATCAGTGATTGATGGCCCTAAAATGATTGCTCTCACTGCGACGTTCGTTGCGATATGTTACATGTGTGGCATAATGGGCGCAATCGTCGTTTGCGTACACGGGCGCAATCGTCGTTTGCGTACACGGGCGCACCCGCCGCATGTTTGCGTGTGTATGTGGGGGGGGGGACTTGAAAACATTTTTTGTGTTATTTTTTTTAAATATTTGTGAATATATTTTTAGCTTCTTTATTTTTTTTTAATGCTTTAATTTTTTTTGGACTTAACTTTATTGCGATAACATAGGGGACTTAGAAATCCCCTCTTTATGGAGACATCAGGGGTCTCCAAGACCTCTGTCACCTGGGGACCCCCAGAGAAGCTGATGAAGCAGAGATCTGCTTCATCAGCTTCTCTCCAGTGTTCTGCACCGGAGAGTGACACTGAATGCAGGAAGTGATGTAATATACATCACTTCCTGCATTCGGAGACAGGAAGAGAGATCAAAGGGGTGATCGAGTAATGATCTCCCTTTGATCTGTTGTTAGAGCGTCGCCGTGCCACCGGCCACATCGGATCAC
>NW_017307853.1:196771-208008 GCF_000935625.1 Nanorana parkeri
AAAAAACATGTTTCCCTATATTATGTTATGAAACATTTATTATCACCCCAATTTTTTGGTAAAATATAAAAGACGGGGTCACGTCGGGTAAATAGACACTAAACATTGTCAAGCTTTAAAACGACTGCAACCAAAATTGGCCATAGGCGACGCTTTAAACGTTTTTACCGCTCATCAGTTTAGTGTTATCAGTGATTGATGGCCCTAAAATGATTGCTCTCACTGCGACGTTCGTTGCGATATGTTACATGTGTGGCATAATGGGCGCAATCGTCGTTTGCGTACACGGGCGCAATCGTCGTTTGCGTACATAGGCGCACCCGCCGCATGTTTGCGTGTGTATGTGGGGGGGGGGACTTGAAAACATTTTTTGTGTTATTTTTTTTAAATATTTGTGAATATATTTTTAGCTTCTTTATTTTTTTTTAATGCTTTAATTTTTTTTGGACTTAACTTTATTGCGATAACATAGGGGACTTAGAAATCCCCTCTTTATGGAGACATCAGGGGTCTCCAAGACCTCTGTCACCTGGGGACCCCCAGAGAAGCTGATGAAGCAGAGATCTGCTTCATCAGCTTCTCTCCAAGCCGGCCGTTCACAAACGGCCATGGACAGAAGGTGGTTAAGAGCCTGTTGGTTATAGAGCTCAGTATCTAAAGTTAAAATTTGAACTCAACCACTTTAGCTATATATATATATATATCTCACAAGTTTAAGTGGTTAGCACTTTCCTCCCTGTTCACATAGGAAAGGACTAGCACCTGTTCACTAGAGCTGCAGCAATTATTCAATTAAAATAGACGATGGAAAACGTTGTCAACGTTTTCCATCGTCGATTTGTCGGCTTAAATTCAAATTTCCCGCTCACGCCCACGTCGATTAAGCTGTTTGCGCCACGCCTACCGCACACGCCGGTAAACCCGCTCACACGACGCCGCTTAGCCACCCCCACGCTGAGGACATGCGTCTGGCCCTCTCCTCCCGCCGAGCTTCCCGACTCGCCGCTGCCCGCCGACAACCAACAACGCCGCTGCTCGCCGACAACGCCGTCATTCAAAGTAAGTCGAGATCAGCCGGGAGCTTTTTAATGTTTCCTGTTGTGTTTTTTTTTTTTAAGCGGCACACTGCAGAACATTAGCAGCTATAGAGGAACAACAAACAGCCTGTATAATGTATTATTGCTGGGATTTGTTGTTCCTCTATAGCTGGTGGTATTCTCCATTGCTCTGTGCAATGTATTATTGATGGGATTTGTTGTTCCTCTATAACTGGTCAGTGGTAATCTGCATTGCACAGTATAATCATTATACAGCGCAATGCAGAATACCAGCAGTTACAGAGGACTACAAATCCCAGCAATAGTACATTATTGTATAATGTTGTACTATTGCTGGCATTTGTTGTATTCCTATATAGCTGGTGGTATACTGCATTTCGCCGTATAATCATTATACAGCGCACTGTAGAGGACTACAAATCCCAGCGATAATAAATGATATACAGCGCAATGCAGAATAACGCCAGCTATAGAGGAATACATCAGATCCCAGCAATAATACATTATATACAGTGCAATGCAGAATAACGCTAGGCTACAGAGGACTACAAATCCCAGCAATAGTACATTATAGTATAATGTACTATTGCTGCATTCCTCTATAGCTGCTGGTATTCTGCATTGCGCCGCTGTATAATGTACTATATTGCACACCACACTTTTTTTAGGTATTCTCCATTGCTCTGTGCAATGTATTATTGATGGGATTTGTTGTTCCTCTATAACTGGTCAGTGGTAATCTGCATTGCACAGTATAATCATTATACAGCGCAATGCAGAATACCAGCAGTTACAGAGGACTACAAATCCCAGCAATAGTACATTATTGTATAATGTTGTACTATTGCTGGCATTTGTTGTATTCCTATATAGCTGGTGGTATACTGCATTTCGCCGTATAATCATTATACAGCGCACTGTAGAGGACTACAAATCCCAGCGATAATAAATTATATACAGCGCACTGCAGAATACCACCAGCTATAGAGGACTACAAATCCCAGCGATAATAAATGATATACAGCGCAATGCAGAATAACGCCAGCTATAGAGGAATACATCAGATCCCAGCAATAATACATTATATACAGTGCAATGCAGAATAACGCCAGCTACAGAGGACTACAAATCCCAGCAATAGTACATTATAGTATAATGTACTATTGCTGCATTCCTCTATAGCTGCTGGTATTCTGCATTGCGCCGCTGTATAATGTACTATATTGCACACCACACTTTTTTTTTTACTTCCACCGTGCCAAGCTTGCTCCTGTGATGGACTACAATCTCAATAGAAACTAGTAGTCCATCACTGGAGCCTTTTTTTTTTTTTATCCGATTAACCGATGAATCGAACTTAATAATCGGCCAACTAATCGATTATGAAAATAATCGTTAGCTGCAGCCCTACTTGTCTCCTCTGGGATCCATCATGTGCTAACGAATACCAACTTAGCAGTAGTATATTTTCAGACTGTCTAAATCCAAAATGCAAGAATTACCATAGATCCCTATAAAAGGATTAAAACAAATCATTATGGAACATTGACAAGAGATAAAAACTGACATTGGAATTCAATACATTTCTGTAGTTATAAACCACAATTGCATGACATTCACACCACACATGAACTAAAAGCATAAATAACTCCCCTCAGTGAGGTATCTTTTACTCCAGGCCCATAAGTATGAATGTTGGTATTATACAACCATTTCTCTTGAAGGGTCCAGTGGTCAGAATAAATGCTCACATGCAGTTAGAGCTGTACCTGTACATGTGACCTCCCTTTGATATCTATGAAACCCTTAATTACACAAAGAAGTTACATAAAGTTAATATACTGGGTACATCTATAGCATAGGATTAGATAAGCATTAGAGGTTTCTTGAGCCAGACAGAACAGAAGATTTTCCTTTTCCAACACTATTTGTCTCCGATTGATGAGAAGGGGAGGAGTTACTGTTTTGGGTCACTGACTTGTGTTTGTTAATGTCAGCTTAAGCTGTCGAGCTCTGTAAACAACAGCCTTTTTCATCCATAAAGAAGCCAAGTAGAGCTTTTGAAACTCAAGTAAAAGCCCAAAGCTCCAGTTGATGGCTGTAAAAGTCAATACAAATTATTTCATATTTATGGTGGTTACCACCAGCCATTCATCACTACTGTGTTATATAGTGACATAGCAGCCGGCTAGAGGAATAACTGAGAGCTGAGGGGTACATGCTATCTGGCATGCACTGAAGTGTCAGCTAGAAGTGGTGCTCTAAGGCGAGTTTCTCTGCTTTATTTCAGCCCATTAGATTTGAGCTTTTATTATTCACTAATATCTTCCTATAATCGGAGAACAGTTCCAGTGAAATAGTGACTAACTAACGGTCACAGAGCCGCTTTTCCGCTTTTGGCTAGAATTTTCAGACAAGCCACACGGTGGCTTCAATAAAAAAACATTTTTTTAAAGTACATGCACTAACCCAGCTACACTGCACAACATTCTTCTAGTACATTGTGGAAAACACTATATTCTATTACTTTTTACTGGGCTCCAAGTCTCTGGTACTAGGGACTGGTGTGGTAGAGATAGTTACTATTTCACTGGAACTGTTCCCCCGATTACAGGCAGAAATGTGTGTGAATAGTAAAAGCTCAAATCTAATGGGCTGAAATAAGGCAGAGAAACTCGCATTGACATGTGTTGCTTTATAAATTTGAACTGTATAATAAATAGATATATACAATGAGATAGACAAAAGACAAGCAGAAAACACTGTTAACCAAGTCTTAAAATATATTGCATTGAATATGTTGACATTACAATGAAGAAAACTTTAGATCTTAAAGTGTAAGTCCAGATCATTCTGTTCTGATGGCAATGGTTATCAATTCATTAACTGATATTATCTGTTGCCTGGATTTGATTTGAATAAATTAAACATCTAAGAAGATCACCGAGTTAGATTCTTCCTGCAACCAGCATGCCTCTCAATTCAATGTTCAAAGACAAAACATGTACATTGTAAAGTCCACAATCATATAGAGTGCATCTACCTGGTATAATGTAGAATGTTGTCCTATAGAAGCTTCTTGTTCTCCTGACCAGCAGTTCTGTGACTGACTGAGCCCAGCCTCACCTTATATTCATTTCACCCCCATTCACATATATGTGCTGGATCCCTATTGACTGAAGGTGAGATCTACTTCACAAAAGGTATTTTTACATCGTAATTAGACAGTTTCAATTCTCCATCTCAATCACAACCAGGACAAGTTCATTAACATTCTAATACGTGGAGGGAGGACAATATAAGGGAACCTTCACTGAAAATGAATGACAGTTGTCTCTCATCATTAACATGGACAGATGATGCTATAACAGTATCATCATTGGCAAAAGGGACTGGAGAGTCTTTGTTGAAGTGTATCCATACTGAAACCTTTTTTTAGTTTAGTTTTGGATAAATTAGTGGAGGGTTACATCCCCTCTGGGGAGGGTTACATCCCTTCGCTGTCTGTGCACTGCTGGGGATATTTCCTTTTACGTGCTATCTTGGGAACACAATGGGAAGGGAAAGGAATTCTCTCCAAAGTGAGGAAACTCTCTTCTTTACATAGTTGTCATAAGAACGAGTATCCCCATTGGAAGATTTCCCCTCACCTATATTCCTGAACTGGGGACAGATGTCAAAGTATGAATTTCCCACAACTTTCTGTCCCAGTGAAAATGGTGGCAAATTCGAAGGGTGTATCTCCTAAATGGGGATGAAGACAACAATAAAAATCTATGGTCCAATCAAGGGTGTGGTGCCATGCTTCTGCATCTTCATGCCCCCTTCTTTATCAAATCGCTATTGTTAACAATACAAATCTGGCATCCTTCTGTATTCCATTCAAAACTGATAAATCATTTAAACTGCAGAGACAGAGCAGTGATGCAGCTCATGGGGTCCTGTGAATGAGCTCTAAAGTGAATGTATAGCCAAAATGATTTATTTAAAGCAATTATGCCCCTGTGTATGAATGGGGATGTCATCCAGACACACACAGGTATGTATTCCTGATTATCTCCTAGCTGCCAACTTGGTATTCACCGAAATATTTGAATGACCATATCCTTCATATCCAGGGTAAATTTTATTTACAAAAACAGGTTATGAAGCAACTCTATATGTTGTAACAATTGTATAACTGAGTGTTTCTTTAGAAGTTTAAAAATATTATACCCGTTAGCTAGAAAGACCTCCAAAGTTGGTCATGGTGTTCATGAACTCTCGAAGGACATGGTCATGGTGTTCATGAACTCTCGAAGGACATGGTCATGGTGTTCATGAACTCTCGAAGGACATGGTCATGGTGTTCATGAACTCTCGAAGGACATGGTCATGGTGTTCATGAACTCTCGAAGGACATGGTCATGGTGTTCATGAACTCTCGAAGGACATGGTACTGCTGTTACTGACCTATCATGAACTCTCGAAGGACATGGTCATGGTGTTCATGAACTCTCGAAGGACATGGTCATGGTGTTCATGAACTCTCGAAGGACATGGTCATGGTGTTCATGAACTCTCGAAGGACATGGTCATGGTGTTCATGAACTCTCGAAGGACATGGTCATGGTGTTCATGAACTCTCGAAGGACATGGTCATGGTGTTCATGAACTCTCGAAGGATATGGTCATGGTGTTCATGAACTCTCGAAGGATATGGTCCTATTAAAAAATATTCAAACATGAACCTTTGACTAGTCTAAGCCTGAAGTTCCCCAGAAGCTGGAAATCTACGCAATATTTTTACCATGCAACAAGAACCTATGGTGGGTTATTTTGATAAGGCTAACCGTTTCCAGCTTAACATGTCTAGCCATTAGCTCTGTTACATACAGAACCTATACAGAGTACAGAACAGAAAACAGATGTACTTCATACTTTCATATTCCCATTGCAAGATGAAGAGCCAAGCAAGTTGTATTTAAATGATGCAGAGATGTGGGTCATGCAAGTGCAAATGTGTTATTTACATTCCATCAAATAAAAATGTTTATTTTTTACTATAAAGTTATAAATTCACATTTAATACAGGGTGTAAACCATGGCAATATTTTCCAGAATTCTACAGGGGTTTTTTTAATAGAAGGAGCACAGAACAGAAGATGTTCCCTTTCAAAGACCCTGTGTCTGACAAACTTCAAACTGATCCACAGGGGAGATAGAGAAAAGTCACAGCTCTGATTCGTTGCCTTTTGTGTTTTAATTGCCGTATGAGTAGCTGAGCTCTGCAAACAATAATTTTGCAACATGTTTCCTCTGGGAAATTTAAGGCGACTGTAGGCACATGTACGGCAAGGAAGGGCCAGCCAACAAAAAGAAGAGGTCCTCTTTTTGCTGCCAGACTCTGGTGGGGCCATAGAAGAATGCACCGAAAGGAAGCTGAGCCTGCGGATCTTGTTATGCTTTTAGATTTCTGGCAATAAACATTGTTTACATTGAGCTCCTGGCTGTTGAGTGCGGCTTTACATACATTGGATTACTGTTCAAATCTTGCCACCTTTACCTCAATGACACCTCCAAAATATGCCCCATCTTAACCAATGAAACCGCTGAGCTTCCAATCCACTCATTTGTTATCTCTCCTCTTAACTATTTCAACTCCCTCCTCACTGGCCTTCCTCTATATAGGCTGTCCCCCTTCAGTCTATCATGAAAGCTTCTGCCAGACTCATCCACCTTACCAACCTCTCTTTGTCTTCAATCCCTCTCTCCCAATACCTCCACTAGCTTACGACTGCCCAAAGAATAATTCACACTATTAACAACTATGTGCAACTACTTAAAAAGCCATTCACGGCCCTGCCCCAGCTACATCACCAACCTCATCTCAATATCTTACCCAATTAATCATCTATGCTCCTCCCAAGACCTCCTGCTCTCTAGATTCTTCATCAACTCCTCCCATGATCACCCCAAGCACTTCCCTAGAATCTATCCTTTCCTCTGGAACTTCCTACCCTAACCTTTATGGGTATCTCCTACTCTGTCTTCCTCATCTGATCAGGGAAGCTTATCCTGCCTCCACCTAATAACTGAACATTTACTTTCTCAAATAACTCATCCCCACACAGATATCACCTTTTGTATCATTTGCCCCTGCCCTTTAGACTGCAACCATGCCGTTTCCCTCTATATTGTAAAGCTAAGTTAAATAGAGAATTTCGTATAAGGAGGTTACGTATTCATTAGTTCACCAAGCAGGATTATCTTTAAGCTCCTTTCTTATGTTGTCCTCTGTTTTCTGTCTATTGGTTACAGACAAATGCACATATATGCAAACCCAAGTAGGTCTAGAAGCACTCAAGTCTTGCGGTGGAGATAAGTCAAAGCCTCAGCATTTTTTCTGTCAATGTGAAATGGAAAGTGCGGATGCTTTGACCTCTCTCTGCTGCAAAACACAAGTGCCTTTAAACCTACTTTGGATTTGCATGAATATTTTTGTGGATGAGCACCCAGGCATTTACCTTACAAATAGAGTGAGGTGGCTACCTCAACTCAACAGCCTCTACACTTTTCCTAAGGTCAACCCCATCGTGGCTGTCATCTAGAATTGTGTTGCTATCATCAGCACAGCCAAACAGAAAAAAAACAGTTATTTCTATATTCTGAAATGTATCACATTCCGAATATAAATGCATGGATCTCCTGATGGACCTTCTGGTGTCTAATAAGATCTATCTTTTGTGTGAAGCACTTGTCACATTCTAAGCATGTAAATGGTTTCTCCCCAGTGTGAGTCTTCTGGTGAACAGCAAGCTGTGCCTTCGCGATAAAACTTTTGTCACATTCTGAACACAAAAATGGTTTCTCTCCTGTGTGGATCCTCCGGTGTTTACTAAGATTTGACTTTTGTGAGAAGCTCTTGTCACAGTCTGAACATTTAAATCGCTTCTCTCCTGTGTGGGTTTTCTCGTGTTCATTAAGATGAGCTTTATTTGTGAAGCTCTTGTCACATTCGGAACATTTATATGGTTTCTCTCCTGTGTGAATTCGTTGGTGTGCAGTAAGCTGTCCCCTTTTTTTGAAGCACTTGTCACATTCTGAACATCTATAGGGTTTCTCTCCTGTGTGAATCCTCTGGTGTTCAGTAAGCTGTCCTTTTTGTGAGAAGCTCTTGTCACATGCAGCACATTTGAATGGTTTCTCTCCAGTGTGAGTTCTCTGGTGAATAGTGAGAGTTACCTTTTGTGTGAAGCTCTTGTCGCATTCTGAACATCTAAATGGTTTCTCGCCTGTGTGAATCATCATGTGTCGAGCAAAAGCATGCTGTCCTTTGAAGCACTTGAAACATCCTGCGCATAGATATGGCTTATCTTCTGTGTCACTCATATGGTGATCAGTAAGATGTGTTTTGTGTTCTAAGCACGTATCAGGGGGTTCCTCTTCATTGTTAATCTTTTGGTGAACTGCTGGAAATGGTTTCTCTTCCTTATCAATATTCTGGAGAACTGCTGGAAATGGTTTCTCTTCCTTATCAATATTCTGGGGAACTGCTGGAAACGGTTTCTCTTCCTTATCAATATTCTGGTGAACTGCCGGAAATGACTTTGCAATTAAACTTTCCCCTTTACATAGTTTGTCTCCTCTAGGATTCATCGTGTGACAAGGAACACCAACTTGGCAGTAGTACGTTTTAAGAATCCTTAACTGAAAATTCAAGAACCACCACGGATCCCTGAAAAAAATACAAAAAGTATTGTAGAATTATAGAATATTGAGAGCAGATATAGACTAACCTTAGAGTTCAATAGACATGTGCACTGCCAAAAAATTTGTTTAGTTTAGTTTCGTTTTAAATTCGGATTTGTGTTATTTCGTTTTTCGGGATTCGGGTGTGAAAGTCAATTCGGATTCGGATGAAATTCGTTAGCGTTAGTTCGAACGTTCGTTTCGTATTCTGGTCTTATTCGTTTCTTATTCGTTTCGTTCGTTTGCAGCAAAGTGACATTTGAAGGGGGAAAAATATTTTTCTCCTTCTCTAATGTCACTTTGCTCCAACGAACGAAACGAATAAGAAACGAATACGAAACGAACGTTCGTACTAACGCTACCGAATTTCGGAAATGGAAATTCGGATTTGTTTGCATTCGTTATGTCTGTAATTCGGAATTCGGATACATCCGAATGTCCGAATTTCCGAAAATTCGTCCGAATTTCGATTCGGAACGAAACGAATCGCACATGTCTAGAGTTCAACATATTTCTGTAGCTTCACACCAGAATTGTTCGTCTTATGACATTTGCAGTTCGGATGATTAGAGAATTTTTCCTAAATGCACACTACACAGGAGATATAAACATAAATGTCTACAAATGTGTTTTCTTTTCCGAGTGGAGAACTTTTACTCCACTCTATAAAGTATATTTTACTCACAACCTCTAACTAGTCATGGTGCCATTATATAATCACATAGTTACATAGTATTTGAGGTTGAATAAAGACACAGCTCCATCAAGTTCAACCTATTGCGTGTATGTATGTGATTCTGCATGTGTGTCAGTTCCCGTGTGATCTTGTTTTTAAGAGTACCTGTACCGCTGTATGTTACGCTCAATTGCGGGAATTGTCCAAATGCTTTTTGAATGATTCAACACTCTCAGCTGGTACCACTGCTTGTGGCAGCGAGTTCCAGACCCTAACCGCTCTGAGAAGAAGCGCCTACGCCCCTTGTGGTTAAATCTTATCTCCACCAGTTTTAGGTGGTGCCCTCTAGTCCTTGTTATGAAGTTTATAGTAAAAGGTTTATTGCCGATGTTGCTATCACCATTGAACATCTTGTACATCAAAATCATGTGCTCTCTTAAATCGCCTCACTTCCAGGGTGAACATGTTTAGATTTAGAGATCTAACAGCCAGAACAAATGCCCAGGACAATTGGCTCTGTGTCTATACATGTGACCTCTCTTTAAAATCTATGGAAGTCTTAATTACACAGACAAGTTACATACAATGGGGGGAATTTATCAAAACTGGAGCGCACAGAAACTGGAGAAGTCGCACATGGCAACCAATCAGCATCTGTCAGAGACCATTTCCTATTGCGCATGCACGGAGTCCCATTTTCCATACCATTGGTAAACGGACACTTGCGCGTGCCATGGTCCGACTGCAAAAAAACATGCCAAGCGGCGCACAGGAAGTGACACAATGGGCTAATGGATCACACTATTTAAGCTCAGCCTGCCTGTCTCCAAATTGCTGGATTGTCTCAGCTCCCCTGTGATTCCTTGCTTGTATTGCCTGACCTCTGACCCGGATTTATTATCATTGACCATTGTTGTTTGCTGCCTGCCTCTGACCTCGGATCGGTACTGGACTTTGCCTCTGCCTCATCCTTTTGTACCTTGCCTGCCCGATTGATGTGACCTTGGCTCGTTTGACCTGGATAACGGATCTTGCCCTGCTCTGCAACCACACTTGAATTTCAGCTTGCACAGTGTTATCACCACTGGCTCCCGTGCCACTCGCTGTCTGTGTGGACTCTGTCCCGCAACTCCAGAGTTCTCGGGACACGAGGTACAAGGGAGGCCTCTTCACACATTCAGGACTGGTTCACAACTGGGCGTTTTACAGCGCGTTCCTACGCTCTGTAAAACGCTCAACATGTGAAAACCAATGATTGCCTATGGGCATGGTTCCCACCTGGGCATTTTACAGCGCGTAGGAACGCGCTGAAAAACGCCCAAAGAAGTACAGGCGCTTCTTTGGGACGTATTTCCCGCGTGTATCCATAAGGATACAGCTGGATAGCCCTCGGAAAAGCGCGTTTGTCGCGCATTTCTTTTACCGCAAATCACGGCACGAAACGCGTGTCAAACGCGCATATTCCGTACGCCCAAGTGTGAACCCAGACTTAGTCTCCAACCAGGTACGTGATAGCTTCTCTCTTCAGTTTGCTCAGTTGAGATTTGAAAATGAAAGAGAGAAGCTGATTGGTTGCAGTGCAAATCTGCTCCAGAATTTGTCTGCTCCACTTTTGATAAATTCCCCCCCCCCTCTATATGTAATAAAATATGAGCACCCATTGCAGATGATTTACAAAGCATTAGAGGGTTTTAAAAGATAAACTATTTACAACACTCTCTGTCTCTCACTGAAAAAACAATGGGCTCATTTAAAAAGGGGGGGGGGGGGGG
>NW_017307853.1:208132-208967 GCF_000935625.1 Nanorana parkeri
CCCTCCCACGAAAAAACCATGGGCGCATTGAAAAAGGGGGGGGGGGGAGGAATCATTGTTTGGGTCCAATCACTTGTGTAAGTAAATGTCATTTTGAGCTATTGAGCTCTGTAAATAAAAGCATTTGTCAGCAAAGGAGCCAGACAAAGCCTTGAAAACTAGCGGGAAAGTCCAGGACTCCCCATGCTGCCTATAGAAGGAAACAAACAATGTTTCATATGTATGGTTCCCACCACCAGCCATTACATCGGTACTCCTTGCTGTAGTGACGTAGTGATACCATTCTAATATGTGGAGGAAGGACAATAGGAGGGAACCTTTACTGAACATGAATGGGAGTTGTCACTTATTAGCATGAAGAGGAAACACGATCATTGTGTCATCACTGGTAAAAGGGAACTGGAGAGTGTTTGTTAACGTGTTTCTATAAAGTTTTTTTTTAGTTTTGAGTAAAGTAAGGAAGGGTTACAACCCCTCTGAACTTATTTTTTACTGTCTCCATTAGGGATGCACTAGTATCGGTATTTGTGCCAATTAGGGCTGCAACAACTAATCGACATAATCGATTATAATCGATTATTGAAAAAGTTATCAACTTTTTCAATAATCGATTAATCGGCTTCCGATCAGTTGGCCCTGTTCAGGGCTCCACACACGCTGCGCGCCGCACCTCCTCCCCACCTCACGCTCACCGCTGCCAGACCCGCTCGCATCCACGCTCTTTACGCCGCACCTCCTCCCCGCCTCACATTCACCGCCCGCCCACATCCACGATCGGCACAGGGACGCGGGGAGATGTAGTAAGGAGGAGCAGGTGTGGGGGGGTGACAGCCGC
>NW_017307853.1:209636-213864 GCF_000935625.1 Nanorana parkeri
CTCTATAGCTGATGGTACATTGTGCTGTACATTATACAGAGCAATGTACCATCAGCTATAGAGGAATACAAATCCCAGCAATACATTATACACTGTATGTATAATGTATTGCTGGGATTTGTTGTATTCCTGATGTATAGCTGGTGATATTCTGCACTGCACCGTATAGAGGACTACAAATCAAGGAATAATACATTATACAGCGCATTGCGGAATAGCACCAGCTATAGAGGACTACAAAATCCAGCAACAGTACATTATACAGCGCAATGCAGAATACCGCCAGAAATAATGTACTATTGCTGGGATTTGTTGTGCTCCTCTATAGCTGGTGATATTCAGCATTGCGCTGTATAATGTATTATTGCTGGGATTTGTAGTCCTCTATAGTCGGTGCCATTCTGCATTGATTGCTGTATAATTTTACACTTTCCTTTTCACTATATTGCACACCACACTATTTTTTTTCTTTTTTTACTTCCACTGCTCCAAGCTTGCTCCCTTGATGGAGTGCAATCTCAATACAAACTAGTAGTCCCATCACTGGAGCCATTTTTAAAAATGTATTTTATTGTTTATCCGATTAACCGATTAATCGAACTTAATAATCGACTAACTAATCGATTTTGAAAATAATCGTTAGCTGCAGCTCTAGTGCCAAAACCGAGTATTTGGGCAAGTACTCGAACTCACCTAATGCTTCCGAAACTTATCCTGATGCCAGAACTTCCAGTATCAGGAATCCGCCCTGTTTCCCGATTGGCCGGGAAGCTGGCTCCATGCTCCCTCGTCACCAGGGCCAATCAGGAAGCCGGACGGCGTGTAATAACTCGCTGGCCGCCTCCCTGATTGGTCGGAAGGCTGAGTTAAATCTGAAATATACATTCAAGAACCTTAATTATTAACAGAAATGTATCTTATTTGTGTATCACTCGGCTGTAGACCCTCCAATCATCTCTGAATTGGTGCTGACACTGTCCATCCTTCTGGAGGGTGACTACTTGTGTTCCCCATGATCCCTGTGTGTGTTGTAAAGTAGTCACCACTCCAAGCTCACTCCTGTGATGGACTACAAGCTCAATACAAATTAGGAAACTAGACATGAGATTGTAGTCCACCCCGGGAGCGAGCTTGGAGCGGTGACTACTTTACAACATAGACATAGATCTAAAAACTAGAGCAGACATAATCTCTAGAGCAGCTTCTCCCTTCAGTTTGTTCAGTTAAGATTTGAAAATGAAAGACAGAAGCGGATTGGTTGCCCTGGGCAACTGCTCTAGATTCTGTCGGCTCCAGTTATGATTAATTCCCCTCGAGATTTATCCCTGCCACACTGGGAGTACTGGCATGAGTGGCGTCAACAGGGGGGTGCGGTCTGCACCGGGTGACGCCATCAGAGGGGGGGTGACACCAAAGTGATTGACAGTCATTTTGGTGTCACCCCCTCTGTAAAGTCAGGCACTTGGTCATGGACTGAGAGCCCAACAGCTGCATGAGAGAGGAGGGGACCCGGCGGCATACCTTATCCTTCTGGATGAATGTCCCCTCCTCTCTCTGTCAGTGTCCATTACCAAAATGGCCGCCGGCAGCTAAGCGCACGTGACATCATTATGTGCATCTGTGGTGACATCACTCACGTGCCTGATGACGTCCCAGGGGGCCGCTCCGGCCACATAAAATACATTTCCTTGTGACGAGGATGTCTATGACTTGATGTTAAACGTGTTGAGGTGTATTACCAGGATAAAGTCAGGTCCAGCATGAGGGATGTGCGCCGATCTCTCAGTATCCACACTACAGGCTGCGACCTCATGTTGTATTCTACATTATGATGTACAGGAGACAGAGGCATGATGGGATTTGTAGTTTTATCGCAGCTGGAGTAACAATGAACAGCGCCTCTTACTGGAACCACCCGGACTCACTGATTTTAAGGGGCGTGCACAGACTTGTGACCATATTGTAGGTGTAATAGTCCTATAGTTTCAATTGCAGACATTGGAATCACATCTGTCCGCAGTGATCTACTGACAACAGACAACGCTTCCGGGGGAAACAACCCCCCCCCCATCAGGGCTACAAGACAAGCGTGTACATAAGACAACAGCCAACGCTTCCGGGGGAAACAACACCCCCCTCCCCCCTCATCAGGGCTACAAGACAAGCGTGTACATAACAAATAAAAACTGAACTATATAAATGATAGAACAATTCTAAAAAAAATAAAAATAAAGTGTATTTGTATTTGAAAAGCCAAATTGTGATCACACTGAAAACGCCGATAATCAAAACTGCAGAATCCGGAGCAGGTGTCCATGGCAACCAATCAGCTTCTCTCTTTCATTTTCAAAGCCTAACTGAACACACTGAAGAGAGAAGCTGATTGGTTGCCATGGGAACTGCTCCGGATTTGATCAATTCCCCTCCCAATGTATATAGAAAGATCAGATTACAATAAAATGTATATATAATACAATATCACCGAGACAATGCCAGAGCCGTGTGATGACATAAGAACATCCGCAGGACAGAAAGTAACATTTCACAGATTCTACATCTAAAAACATGACAGCCCCTTGTCCCTCTTGCTGTACCATATTGCTGCCTTGTGGCCCCTTGCTGTACCATATTGCTGCCTTGTGGCCCCTTGCTGTACCATATTGCTGCCTTGTGGCCCCTTGCTGTACATGTAACAGAACAAGACTTTGTATCCATTATTATGTATCACAATATTACACTTGGAACACATCATTGCTGGAACATCCGCACAGATAATATATCAGGGGGAGGCAACCTGCTGTGGAACTACAAGCCCCATGAGGCATTACAAGACTCTGACAGCCCCAGACATGACTCCCAGAGGCAGAGGCATGCTGGGATTTGTAGTGTGTCCTGTGGTCGCCTCCTCCGTGGTGTAAAAATAAAGACAAGACGGATCTGAGAGACATTTGTGTCCAGAATCAGGAAGAGAAAATAAAGGTGATTTCCAGAGGTGATTGGAATGAAGAGTGTGAGCGTAGCTCAGGATGGGGTCAGGTCCGGATGTGTCAGAAATGGGTCAGTGTGGTGTCAGTGGTGACAAGCTGAAGAATGGGGATTACCTCCATAGGATGTGATGAAAGGATCTCCTCTAGTGCTGGAATCGGCCGCTTGGGGAGAGAGAGGAAGTCACCTCAGAGATGTGGGAGGAGTCTGAGCGGAGGTCATGTCATGATTGGCCGGAAGGAAAATACAGACCCGGAAGTGACGTCCTAACAACATCATAGAGAGAAGGAAGGAGGATAGAGAGGTGCAGAGAGGGGAGGGGGAGGAGGCGAGTGTGAGTGAGAACGGAGCACCCGGAGGACTGATGATAAGAAGTGGAGGATCTGGTGGAATGGAGCACACGGGGGAGGGGAGAATACTGTGACAGAGAAGAGTTCTCTATATGTACAGTGCGGGGAGCAGAGGAAGAGTCATGGAGGAGGAAAACTATTCCGGGGGACAAAGTGATCAGGAAACTGCTGACATCACATAGATGATGAACCGCTGGGACAGAGACTGCAGAGAGCTATGAGAGTGTGTGTCTGATGAGAGGAGGCAAGCACTACAGCTGTGATCACACTACAAGTCCCATCATGCATCTGTCTCTGGGAGTCATGTATGGGGCAGTCAGAGTCTTGCAATGCCTCATGGGACTTGTAGTTCTACAACAGCTGGAGTGCTGAGCTGTGCTCCCCCTGATACTAGGACATCAACCAGAAAGGAACTATGACGATTATACCTTGTTATAGTGTAATGTCTTTGGAGTGTGGGCTGTCTCTCTCTCTTCCCGGGCTCTCTGTGGGCTGTCTCTCTTTCTTTCTCTATCCTTTGCAGACTGTCTCGCCTTCTCTGCGGGCTTTCTCTCTCTCTCCTCTGCGGTCTCTCTCTTTCTCTGCGGGCTGTGTCTCTCCTTCTCTGCGGGCTGTCTCTCCTTTATAGACTGTCTCTCTCTCTACTTCTCTGCTTGATGTCTCTCTCTCCTTCTCTGCGGGCGGTCTCTCTCATATTAGTAACAGACACGTTTTGTGGGTAGTAGGCGGACATGTGTTGTGTGTAGAAGGCGGACACGTGTTGTGTGTAGAAGGCGGACACGTGTAGTGGGTAGGAGACGGACACGTGTAGTGGGTAGGAGACGGACACGTGTAGTGGGTAGGAGACGGACACGTGTAGTGGGTAGGAGGCGGACACGTGTAGTGGGTAGGAG
>NW_017307853.1:214054-229077 GCF_000935625.1 Nanorana parkeri
GGTAGACGGGTGTCGTGTGTAGGAGGCGGACACGTGTAGTGGGTAGGAGGCGGACACGTGTAGTGGGTAGGAGGCGGACACGTGTAGTGGGTAGGAGGCGGACACGTGTAGTGGGTAGGAGGCGGACACGCGTAGTGGGTAGGAGGCGGACACGCGTGTGAGTGAACCAATATAACATGAATTGTGTATGGAGAAGACACGGCTACACTGTAAGAGGATGGAATCCATTACTGGAGCGATATTCTTGGTATTTCCGGCCAGTCCTCCCACACGTCACATTCGCAGGATTCATATTTCATTCGTTTCCATACTCTCAGACTTCTCTGACCTCACCTTTCTTCCCAACATCCAATCACTATCCAAATCCTGCCGCCTTCATCTTCGTAACATCTCCAAAATACGCCCCTTCCTCACCAATGAAACTGCAACACTACTCATCCACTCACTTGTTATCTCTCGTTTGGATTATTGCAACTCCCTCCTCATTGGCCTTCTACTACACAGGCTCCTCCCCCTTCAGTCTATCACGAATGCAGCTGCTAGACTCATCCACCTAACCAACCGCTCACTGTCTGCAACCCCCCTCTGCCAATCCCTGCACTGGCTTCCATCCCCCGTCCCCTGTACTGGCTTCCACTCGCCCAAAGGATAAAATTGAAAATGTTAACAATCACTTATAAAGCCATCCACAAACACGTGTAGTGGGTAGTAGTCGGACATGTGTAGTGGGTAGTAGGCGGACACGTGTAGTGGGTAGGAGGCGGACACGTGTTATGGGTAGGAGGCGGACGCGTGTAGTGCGTAGAAGGCGGACACGTGTAGTGGGTAGTAGGCGGACACGTGTAGTGGGTAGAAGGCGGACACGTGTAGTGGGTAGTAGGAACTACTCATCCACTCACTTGTTATCTCTCGTTTGGATTATTGCAACTCCCTCCTCATTGGCCTTCTACTACACAGGCTCCTCCCCCTTCAGTCTATCACGAATGCAGCTGCTAGACTCATCCACCTAACCAACCGCTCACTGTCTGCAACCCCCCTCTGCCAATCCCTGCACTGGCTTCCATCCCCCGTCCCCTGTACTGGCTTCCACTCGCCCAAAGGATAAAATTGAAAATGTTAACAATCACTTATAAAGCCATCCACAACTCTGCCCCCGGATATATCTGAAAGTATCACCCTAACTGTCCCCTCCGCTCTTCAAAAGACCTCCTGCTTTCCAGCTCCCTTGTCAACTCCTCCCATGCTCGCCTCCAGGACTTCTGTAGAGTCTCTCCCATCCTCTGCAACTCTTTACCCCAACCTGTCCGTCTATCTCCCACTCTGTCTGCCTTTAGGCGATCCCTAAAGACTCATCTCTTCAGGGAAGCCTATCCCACCTCAACCTAACCACTCAACCATCACTTTCTCTAACAATTCAACCCCACACAGCTACCTCCTCATGTATCACTGGCCCCTCCCTTTTAGATTGTAAGCTCTCAGGGGCAGGGCCCTTCCCTACCGTCTTGAATTGTATTGTGATTGTAATGTCTTCCTTATATAGTACAGCGCTGTGCAAACTATTGGCGCTCTATAAATCCTGTATAATAATTAGCTACACCTTATATATTCCTGTAAAAAACATAAAGAGAATGTATGTTGGCTTCCTGCATATATTTATGTAACTGTGTCAGCCAAACGATCAGACAATTGGTAATGTGCAATTTAGTATTTACTGAGTAAAAGGAATGTAAACATGAATTGCACCGGGGGGGAACAGATCTAACAACGTAAAAGCATTTCTACATTTCAATCCAGGTATGAAGAAGAGGGATGAATAAACATATAACGGGAAGGATCAGTTCTTGAACAGGCCACTAGGGGGCAGCACACATTATTAGTTCTAGCAAAGCTTAACATGGTTATACTTGCTGAAAATGAACCGACCTTGGATCACAATCCCCTCACAGGCAGGCAGATAGAGGGCTGGCGGCACAAACAGGCTTCACACCGACACTGCTGCAGATGTCTTCGGTCAGGAGGTTCTGGTGGCTGAAGGTACGGCCATCCCACTGTGTGTTCAGTATCCCTGCACTGACTACAACAAAGTCCAATCCAGTGACTGGGGCTTCTACAGAGACTGCGTGCTCTTGTGCTCACTGCTGGCAGCCCAATCACCAGACTAAGCAGGGGAGGACCCAGCACCTGGCGACAGCTCACTTGACGGGGTCACTCTGAGCACCAGAGGGTGGGAAAAAAGTGGAATATAGATTACTGAATATGAATAGTATATTGTTTCTAATTCATCCAGTGAGATTAACTCATGACTTCTGCCCACGTTATAATACATATTTTAGGCCTGAAAATTACCTAAACAACCCCCGAGAGTTATATATTTCCTAAAAGCACAGACCCTGCAGAATAAAATGATGACAGTTGAACATTTTTACTTTGCATGATATTAGTGCAACTCTTTATTAAACCCAAAATATCAGTAAAAATGACACCTAAGTAAATGTAGCGCCCAGAGACAGAATATAAACACCCATTGTTGTAAAATATAAAAGATGAGGTCATGCCAAGTAAATAGATACCCAACATGCCAAGCCTAAAAATTGCTTGTGTGCCCGGGAAATTGCAGAAAAATATGGTACCTTAAACTGTCCATGGGAGACGCTTTAAAAGCTTATAAAGGTCATGAGTTTAGAGATAACTGTGAATATTAGCCCTAGAATTATTGCTCTCACTCTGACCCATGCAGCAATACCAAACATGTGAAGCACATCTAGTACCAGTCGAGAACTGGCGGAGGACCTTGCACGGTGGGAGGGTTACACCATGAGGGATTTCCGGGCACTAAGGGACCTCATGTCACTCCTCGAAGAGGGGGACTCTGAGGGCAACACATCAGATAGGATGCTAACAACATCCGAACCTAAGTTTGAAATGCTTAGGCGCACAGCTGAAGGAATATTTTTTGATCAACGATCAATCCACTGATGATCCATTTGTAGTATGGAATGCTCATAAATCATTTATACGTGGGGTCCTGATCTAATTGGGTGCCAGGGAGAAAAGGAGAAGGACACAGCAGTTTGATACCCTAACCAAACGTATTAAATTACTAGCAATGGCTCATAAAAACTCTTTGGATGGGTGCGTCCTTGTAGAATTACTGGAGGCTTGGAAAGAGTTGCAGGACCTACTCCTCACTAATCATACATGGCAGTTAACTAGACTTAATGCTACCTATTAAGCCCTGTATGAACTGGCAAAATCCTTTTTAAAAAGGGACAGTCCACACTTCCAAATTGTGATATTGAACTTGTAGTCCTCAATTTAGTTACTGACATTATTGTTTCTTTTGGACTTTCTGGTGGGCATAGGCTCTCTGTATGAGGTAATACAGACTCCCTACCTACGCACACCAGCCATTCACTGAGACATGTACCCAGTGGTTACAATTTACACTTTAATTACTGAGCAGTACAGCTCCACAGTTGTGATACATCACCATTTTCCTGAATACCCAACATTAAGGCGCTAGACGTTACACAGCCATCATTTACATCTACCAGTGAGTGAGACGGGGCCTGTGCTGGGTTTAGAAGTAGGAGTGTGAAGAAGCAGGGGATAATTGTAACCTATTGCCTGCAGTGTACTGGAAGTGTGTGCCAGGTTAATGGGATCCATAGCACACACTTCCAGTACACTGCAGTAATGGAGTTACAATTCTCCCCTGCTAACATGAATAGGTTAAATGATCCCAGAGGCAGATGCATGATCAGATTTGTAGTTTCACTATAGCTGTGTGAAAGCAAATACAAATGTTTTATTGTTCTAAATCAATCTTAAAGTTCTTCATAATCATAAAGAAATTGGCCTAAAACCGTTAGTCTCTATTGGTTTTTTTTTTAATGTCACCTGTCCCTTTAAGAAAAAGTATCGGTAATTGGTATCGGCAAGTACATGAGGGGAAGTACTTGTACTTGGTCTTGAAAAAGTGGTATCGGGACATCCCTAGACGTGACCCAATTGGGATGCACGACGGGATATGACGTAATTACGTCTTAGGCTGAAATAGACGCCCAGAGGGGCCATCGGTGATTCAATTGTCCGGCAAGTCCTGCCCGGACACACAGCGATGGCCTCTCATGGAATGAACTACTAGGCACACATGCAGGGTCTTAACAAGAATTTACAGTATACAGGTATGTCATCCATTCTATTTTACTTACTTTGAGAATCATGTTCATTAAAAAAAAAAATCGGCATTTCCACTGCTAGTCTTGGTGATTGGTACATAGGCAATAACCTTGTGGTGGTTGGTTAAACTTGGTTTATGATATTAACTCCTTCAGGTCATCCCTCTGACTACGGGTCCTTTCCCTACAGATATGAATTTTCTTTCTTTTTTGTTTTTCTCCTCTTCCCCTCGGCTGGGCAACTGCCCACCTTTGAGGAACCACACCTGGACTAATATTTTTCTCTTGGACAGGGGCTGACCCACTGGTGCGGGCTTCCATCCATCACGGTGACCTCTTCTGTTGCACTCTTCTTGTCTATGCCCATTTTTATGCCATTTCTCATATAATCTCTTAGAGATTTTGCAACCATAGTCAATTGACATCATGATTCATTATATGGACCTTACTCATGCCTAGACGCGGTTATCTTGACTGATTCATTCCACTGTCTGGACGAAAGTTAAAAACTTTTGAAATTTCTCCAACTATTTGACACTGTTCTATGAGGGCATCCGTTGGCTCATCCGGGGACTGGTAAGACTGACATCCATATAAAATATATGTGAGCCCAGTTGTGTCCTCTGTAGCTGCTTGCTGCCTTTTTGCTTGGTTTTTGCTTATCATTATTTTCATTTGTCTGGCATTTCCTCTGTCTGTGTTGATTAATCGTTGTTACTGACTAATGATTATGTGATTGTCGGATGATACACTTTGGACATTAGAGTGCATTGATCTCCTTACTGTGTAATTATATTTACTGACACCATTTCTAATTAGACACTAACCAGTTGACTTATATGATTGTCTTTTAATTTAAAACACCCTCAGACCTGAGGAAGCGTGGTAACACACGAAACGCGTTGTCGATACTCCACCAGTTCCAATCTCCTGAATCAAAAAACTGCGAGATTATACTTCTTTCTGAGATTTTGTATAAAATTCAATACGAAGCAACGCACTAATGACTGTTAATGGTTGACATGGTCAATTGACTCGACTAAGAGACTATAAACCACCGTTAGGATAGTATAACCTTTGAACCAACTGTATCTAACAAATCACTCGTTTTTAAGGGCCATACCAAATACATATAGATGTAACGGATGGTCGCAAACACTTAACAATAATTCCATCTTTTGTCCCGTTCTGATTACATGATAAACACAATGGTTAAACTCCTCGGCTGTTTAGTCAATTAGGTAATGCAACCATAATGTAGGGGGTGCGACCTACAATTGAAAATTCGTCTGCATGAATTCACTAATATATTTATGTGACTATAATTAGTCACAATTCAGGATTCTGGTGGAGCTTGTAGGTGTTCTTCTTGAGTTGGTTTTCTTTTTTTATAAATATGAGGTCGTCTTTTTAATTATGTACTGAATAAAAGTTCTAATTTTTTATATTAACTATTGTCTTGAGTGCCTAAAAAACCCCAATCTCCAAAATACCCTCTTTTTGCAACATAAAAACAGGGGTGTGGCACTCCGCTTCTGCCCATTCCCCCTTTCCCCATTTATGTGAAGCACATATTACTTTTTTTTACGTTACTAGGAGTGTGTACCCTATACTGCCTTCAAGACCTTTGTAGAGGGGGACGGAGACATTGATGGGTTCCTCCAGGATTTTAAGAGACAATGCAGTTTGCAGGGCATTGACACCAGACTGGGTCCCTCTACTGGCCAGCTAACAGTACGGGCAGCAGAAGCGTTTCGGGCCATGGCCAATGAAGACTGTTCCATCTATGAGAGAGTGAAGGAACAGCTGCTCGCTTGCTATGCCTGAACCCCTAAAACATATTGAGTCAAGTGCAGGAGCCGGCAAAAGGAGGACAAGGACACTCGCATGGAGTGGGGGCACGGCTACATCGTGTGGTGACAAGTGGATCCAAGGCTGTCAGGCGACCACCGTAGAGCAGGTGACAGCTCCACGGTGCAATTGGAGCAACTTTATAAGTACACTTCGCCGGAGGTGCTTGACTGGGTCCAGGACAATCACAAAGCCTCACAGACAAGGCAGAAAAGATGGTATGGACAGTCAGCCAGGGATCGCATCTTCCAGGTAGGGCAAAAGGTACTAGTGCTAAAACCGGTTTAAGCAGAAGAAGCTGCAGGGATCAAACAAGATCATAGAACAGCTCTGCCATATCACCTACATAGCAGCCACCTACATAACGGCCCGATGTTCAGATAAAATGGACGCAACAAACCTTTCATGTGAACATGCCGAAGCCACACCATGAGAGGGAGGAGGCAGTAGCCACTATATTCACCCCAGCTATAGAAGACACAGACTGTCTCCCTTTCCTGGGACTGCCAGGTGAAAAGGACGACAATGAGGAGTAGCGGATGTCCAACTAGGTGAAGGGCTCGACCTGCATTCCAGGGAACAAGCCAAGAGGTTGATCCTGGAGCGCATGGACATATTTTTGTCCCTTCCCGGCTATACTTCTAGAGATGGATCGGGTCGATACGCATGATCAAGCCTCGTTGAGGCAGATACCTGATGCAGTCAAGGACGGAATGCAAAAGGAGATCCGGGATATGTTGGAACTCAGGGTCATCGAACCGTCGGATAGCCCCTTGGACTCCCCGGTGGTTCTAGTACCCAAGAAGGATGGCACTACCATATTTTGTGTGGACTATAGGCAACTAAATGACCAGACGGTGACCGATGCCTACCCCATGGCCCAGGTGGACGAGCCCCAAGACAGAATTGCCTGGGGCAACTTCCTTACTATAGATTTGTGTAAAGGGAAGATCCCCTTCGCTACGGACGCTGTGCCGAAATCCACATTTATCACCCCATTTGGCCCCTTTCAATTTAGGGTCAGGCCATTTGGGATGAAAAATGCTCCAGCTACTTTCCAGAGGATGGTGGATAAGTTACTAGATGGGCTGGAGGAATTTACCTGCGCTTATCTAAATGACATAGCCATTTAGAATGACGCATGGGAAAAGAATTTACAGCACATTAGAATTATACTGGACCATATTAGAGAGGCGGGACTGATTGTTAAACCAGACAAATGTCACGTAGCAATGTCGGAGGTCCAGTACCTAGGTCACAGAGTGGGGTGTGGGAAGCAGTAGCCTTCACCAGCCAAAGTGGAAGCCGTAGCTTATTGCCCCCCAATACTAAAACCCAAGTTCTAGCTTTCCTGAGTATGGCAGTATATTATAGGTGGTTTGTAGCCAACTACAGCACTATCGCCAAATTCCTTACTGGCATGACTCGTAAGAGTCTTCCCCGACAGGTCCTGTGGTCCCTAGAGTGTGAGGCAGCGTTCCAGTAGCTTAAGCAAACACTTGTTCAGGTTCCTGTACTAGCCACTCCTGACCCTGTACAGATACCTCCATGTTTGGGTTGGGAGCAGTGCTAACAAAGTCAGAAGATGGGCATGACCATACAGTTGCATATATTAGCCACACTCTTGCCCAGGGAAGTAGCTTATGCGGCCATGAAGAAAGAATGTTTAGCCCTGATATGGGCCCAACGTATCCAACAACCCTACCTATATGAGTGATCATGTACCATCCTCACGGATCATAACCCCCTTGTTTGGTTGAACCTGGTGCCCGGGGACAATGGGCGGCTGATGAGGTAGAGCCTGACCCTACAGCATTTCATTTTCACAATCCAATACTCGCCCTGGAAACACAATGCTAATGCCGATGGACTATCTCCCCCAAAAAGGAACTGGAGGGCCTCAATGGGTCTGCCAACCTTTAACTTGGGGGAGCGGGGGGTGGAGCTATGTGAAGACCTACTCATCAGTTTATGGGTTATGTGTGTGTTATTGTTGGGTTATTAAGTATGTTATACCGGGTAACCTGTTTTATCAAAAGACTGTCAGCGCTACCCCTGTTAGCTCTCTTTGTACTCCCAAGGAGCTCAGGACAATGATATTCTCCTACCGGTGCATCTAGCCAAGACCCCTGCTGCGGCCGTCTGGAGCCCTTGGAAAGCTAGATCCCGGCAGGGATGGAGAGTCAGGATGTCTGGGGAGGGCAGGGTGTACGTGATGTGATTACAATCTAAGGTTGCACAGTTGCTCAATAAAGCAGTTTGTTTCATCCAATACTTGGTTTCGGCTAGTGACTGGGTGGACTAGGAGCTAATGATCATCAGGTTGCAGTATCTCCTCAGCAAGGAAAAATATAGTGATGGACTTACTCATCCAGAGTAGCGGAGCCCGTCACACCATAGGCTTTGCTAAGTCAACCCCAATGTGTCTTCAACAGAATTGTGTTTATGGCATCAGCACTGCCTTTGGCCCCATTTGATTAGCTATGATGATCACACCTGGAGGAAACTGATCACTTAAGTCTCAGGGCCTGTTCACACAATGTCCGTTTTCTGTGCTGACCTGATCCGTACGCTCCTGCACTAAAAATGCATTCCAATGTATCCCTATGTGTTTTATGGGCTACAGTTCTCACATGCGCAGTCCGTTCAGGTTACGACAGAAAAATACTGCATGTCACATTTTGTCCGGTCAGGAAACGCAAAACGCGTGAAAAACGCACTGCACTGCAGCTAACATACTGACAGCACCACTCCAGCAAAAAAAAAATATATATATATATATATTTTTTTAACTGGAACGCATCAAAAACACCTAGCACCGCGTCTGCAGATCCGCACTTGATCCGGACCTGAAAATCATGTGAACAGGCCCATAGGGAGGAATTTGTGAGACTCATGGGATTGACCCCATTTCCAAATGTGAATGGGGTCTAACAGATAAAAGCAGATATTTCTATCATCTGAAATGTATAACTTTCAGAATTTGGATAAGGCTTCTCTCCTAGGTGACTCATCCAGTGTCCGTAAAATATATCTTTTGAATTAAAGTGATATTAAAGTCAAAATAATTTTAAGATGTTTCAAATGCTGATAAAATCACTTACAATTGATGCTGCTCCCTGATGTTTAAAAGTCTTAGTTTTCTACAGAATCAGCTGATCCCCTAAACACTGGTCCTGACTTCCTGTTTTAGAGTGACTCCTTCCTCATGCAGAGTGCTATGTAGTCACCCTTGTGTGTGTTAGTAAGCTGTTCGTGTCTCCACAAATGCAAATCAAGCTTCTCCCTTAACCCCACTCCTCCCTCCTCTAAGCTAATAGATGAACGGTTGCTGTAGTCTGTCCTTTGTGATCTTGTACTGGACAAGAATTCAGGGAAGCTGAGAGACATGGAAGCAGATATATATATATATATATTTTTTTAACTGGAACGCATCAAAAACACCTAGCACCGCGTCTGCAGATCCGCACTTGATCCGGACCTGAAAATCATGTGAACAGGCCCATAGGGAGGAATTTGTGAGACTCATGGGATTGACCCCATTTCCAAATGTGAATGGGGTCTAACAGATAAAAGCAGATATTTCTATCATCTGAAATGTATAACTTTCAGAATTTGGATAAGGCTTCTCTCCTAGGTGACTCATCCAGTGTCCGTAAAATATATCTTTTGAATTAAAGTGATATTAAAGTCAAAATAATTTTAAGATGTTTCAAATGCTGATAAAATCACTTACAATTGATGCTGCTCCCTGATGTTTAAAAGTCTTAGTTTTCTACAGAATCAGCTGATCCCCTAAACACTGGTCCTGACTTCCTGTTTTAGAGTGACTCCTTCCTCATGCAGAGTGCTATGTAGTCACCCTTGTGTGTGTTAGTAAGCTGTTCGTGTCTCCACAAATGCAAATCAAGCTTCTCCCTTAACCCCACTCCTCCCTCCTCTAAGCTAATAGATGAACGGTTGCTGTAGTCTGTCCTTTGTGATCTTGTACTGGACAAGAATTCAGGGAAGCTGAGAGACATGGAAGCAGCTATTCAGAAGCATAATGATTGTAAGCGTTTGGGCAAAAATGTAAAGCAATTCTTTGCTGGGCAATGTCTATTTGTTTAATCTGAATTCATTATTGAAAAAGTTTAATACTACTTTAAGTACTTTCCATATTCAGAGCATCCAAACATCTTGTGTTTAATTGTGGATCTTCTGGTGACTAAAAAGATTTCCCTTTTGTGTGAAGCCCTTGTCACAAACTGGGCATTTAAAGGGTTTCTCTCCAGTGTGAGTCCTCAAGTGAACAGTAAGCTGCGTCTTCAACCTGAAACATTTGTCACATTCTGAACACCTGTGTGGTTTCTCTCCTGTGTGGATCTTCTGATGTTCCTTAAGTTTGCTCTTTTGTGAGAAGCACGTGTCACATTCTGAACACCTGTATGGTCTCTCTCCTGTGTGTATCCTCTGGTGTACCTCAAGTGCACTCTTTTTTGGGAAGCACTTGTCACATTCTAAACATCTAAATAGATTCTCTCCTGTGTGGAACCTCTCATGTTCTACAAAACTTTCCTTAGTTATGAAGCTCTTATAACACTCAGAGCATTTAAATGGTCTTTCTCCAGTGTGACTCATCTGGTGTCTCATAAGCTTTTCCTTCGATGTGAAACCCTTTTCACATTCCGTGCACTTAAATGGCTTCTCTCCAGTGTGATTCGTATGGTGTTCAATAAGATTTTCCTTTGATGTAAAACCCTGTTCACATTCAGAGCACTTGTCACATTCTAAACATCTAAACAGTTTCTCTCCTGTATGGGTTTTCTGGTGCTCAATAAGAGTTCCCTTTTGTGTAAAGCTCTTGTCACATTCTGAGCATTTAAAGGGTTTCTCTCCAGTGTGAGTTCTCTGGTGAACAATGAGCTGAACTTTCCTGGTGAAACATTTGTCACATTCTGAACACAAAAACAGATTCTTTCCTGTGTGGATCCTCTCATGTTCAACAAGGTTTCTCCTATCTATGAAGCTCTTGTCACATTTTGAGCATTTAAATGGTTTCACTCCAGTGTGAGTCCACTGGTGAGTAGTAAGACGTTCCTTTATGGAAAAGCCCTTTCCACATTCTGAACATGTAAATGGCTTCTCTCCAGTGTGGATCCTCTGGTGTCTCATAAGATTTGCCTTCACTATAAAACCCTTTTCACATTCAGAGCACTTAAATGGCTTCTCCCCAGTGTGACTCCTCTGGTGTCTTATAAGATTTTCCTTTGATGTAAAACCCTTTTCACATTCAGAGCACTTAAATGGCTTCTCCCCAGTATGACTCATTTGGTGTTGAGTAAGATTTGCCTTCAATGTAAAACCCTTTTCACATTCAGAACACCTAAATGGCTTCTCTCCAGTGTGACTCATCTGGTGTTGAATAAAATTTGCCTTAAATGAAAAACTCTTTTCACATTCAGAGCACTTATATGGTTTATCTCCTGTAGTACTCCCCTGGTGTTCAGTAAGATGTGTCTCATGTTTTAAGCTCTCCACAAATGGTTTCTCTTCATTAGGAATCATCTGCTGAACTATTAAAAATGCGTTTGTAATGAAAATGTCCTGACACTTCAAATTCTCATGTGTCATGTCTCCTCTGGGTTCCATTATGTGCTAAAGTATACAGACTTAGTAGCCGTATGATTTCAGACTGCTTACATCCAAAATTGAAGAATTATGGTGGATTCCTGAAATATAGAAATACATTATTATAGAATTATAGAATAACAACAAATAAAGACCGAACTCAGAATTCAATACATTCTCAATTTTTACACCAGAATTGTATGTCTTCAGACAGTTTGCAGGTGATATGATTAGACAGGAAATATAAACATCAATAAGTGAAAACAGGTTTGTCTTTTCCGAGTGGAGAATCTTTTACTCCAAGCCCCCAAACAGGAACATTGGCATTCTTTAACTATTTCCCTTTCCCTTTTTTAGCAAAGGAGCAAAACAGAGCCTTGAAAACTTGTAAAACAAACAAAACCCTCAGGTGCTGCTTGTATATGAAAATGGATATTATCTCAAATTCATAGTTCCTCCTCCAATGTCTATATTAATTCTTCTTCCTGTAGAGACATAGTGGCTGACTGGGAAAACTATGGCACCCAGCGGGGCACATGCTATCTGGCATACACCAAAGTGTCCAATAGCAGTCTAACTCTGCAAGAGGTTGACGATTCCTTTATGCTGCCATTGAGGTTATAATTATTTTCATTATTAATTAGTTGGTTTCAGCCATACTACCCGATACCCAGAAGCTGTGCCATGTCCAGTATTGCAGCACCCAACATTGCCGAAGCCATGGTCACTGTCTATAGGAGAGCAGGCTTCAAGGGACTCAATTTATGTCAGATCTAGTGCAGTCTCTCTGGTGCACATGTGGGTTACGGACTATTCAGACTACTTTCTATCATCTCTAGACAAACAAACTGTGTGAGCACGTCAACAGCACTTTGAAAGCCACGTTGCATTCCTTTGTAGATACAGAAACAGACAGGGAACTACCATCCACCAGGTTCTCCCCCTTTAAACTACAGTACTGGGAGGAGCAGCTGCAGGACACTTTGGTCACCGTTGTGCCCTACATCTTCAAATTAGCTAAAAGGTTGAGCAAACTATCAGGCTTCACTGCTAATCCACTCAAAACTGCCCAAACACACCAGATGTCAGGAGTGACAATGGTTTGACAGAAGAACGAAGTGGAACTCACTGGCAGGAAATGGCCTGAAGCGTCCGAAGGCAGAGGTACAAAAGGGTAATCCAAAGAGAAGTCAAGTCCAATCCGAGTCGAGGCAGGCAGCAAAGGTTCAGGGGCGAAAGGCAGTCCAAGGTCGGCAACAGGAGGTCCAGATAAAGGGGGTCAGGAAACAAAGCAAGTCACATGTACAGGGAGCTAGGAAATCACACCACAGGGTGAGATAACTCAGCAACAAGCCAGAGCTCTGGCCAGGTTTTTATAGCCAGGGGGTGGAAGTCCGCCCCCATGTCACCGAGGCAACTAGGAGGCTTCTCCCCATGAGAGCCAATGGCAGGCGAGAGGTGGTATGGGTGTTTACGGGAAACTCCCCCAGCAAGGTCCACACCTGAGGCCTAAACAGGCGCAGGCACGCTATGCACACGCTCCCAGGAATGTGCGCGCAGCCTGCGTACTGCGCATGCGCACCCGCCGCGTGACTCGCGCATGCGCTCCTGCAACCCGGGCGCCAGTGGTTCTGCCAGGCTGGAAGGAGACCCTACCCTGCGACGTGCCCGCTGACCCTGTGGGGAGGTGACAGCCCTGGTTTCCTGGCACCAGAAGACTTGGTATGACTGCAAATCCCACACCCTGGAGTTCATAGAGAAACAAGAGGTGCTTGTGATTTTCCAAACCTCCAACTATAAGTTGCATTCCACGTTGGAAAAGGCCATATTGGATTCCTACATAACTGAATGACACCAACTATGTCCTCACATTAGATAACCAAGGGAAGCAGCAAAAAACTGTCCAAGGAATGATAACAGGAGCCTGTCTGTTCTCACCATCCATCCTCTATTCTCAGAGGAAGAAGAGGATATCTTACATGATCTTCTGGAGGTGACCCACAATCAAGCAAACATGAGCCAAGTCCTGCTGGGGCTGCAACAACAAGGGGCTACAGGATGCCATGCAGTCTGTCCTCCACCAGTGCAAGTCTATCTTCTCCTCCCTCACGGGAAGGACTATGTTGGCCACCCATCATGTGGAGACCTGACCTATCCAATAGACTCATTATTGAGTTCCTGACTCTGTAGGAAATATTAAGATTAGAGATGGATGAAATGTTAAAATTGGGAGTCATCCATCTATCCAGCAACCCATGGGCCTCACCTGTTGTATTGATCCCTAAAAAAGTATTGTTAATAAGACACTGAGCACCCTAATGATCACACTGTCAGCAGTTAATATCCCATGCCAGGTATCAATGAGCTGATTGACCGTCTGGTTGGGGCCCAATATGTCATCATTTCAGAGATAAGCAACAGCTATTGGCAAATTCCCCTTAATAGGGAAGGGTAGGGGATGCTCAGCCTTTGTTATCTCCTTTGGATTAAACAAGTTTCTCAATATGCCCTTTGGAATGAAGAATAATCCTGCCACCTCCCAGTGAACTGTTGAACATCCTGCTGTGCAACTGCCTAGACTTTGCCTGCACTTATCTTGATGACATCTTCCGTGAGACTTGGGACGAGAGCACCCTAATGATCACACTGTCAGCAGTTAATATCCCATGCCAGGTATCAATGAGCTGATTGACCGTCTGGTTGGGGCCCAATATGTCATCATTTCAGAGATAAGCAACAGCTATTGGCAAATTCCCCTTAATAGGGAAGGGTAGGGGATGCTCAGCCTTTGTTATCTCCTTTGGATTAAACAAGTTTCTCAATATGCCCTTTGGAATGAAGAATAATCCTGCCACCTCCCAGTGAACTGTTGGCCAGCTGCTGTGCAACTGCCAAGACTTTTCCTGCACATATCTTGATGACACTGACATCTTTAGTTGTATAGGTCCTAAGGAAGTCACAGCCATACCTGTATTGCCGTGAGTTTATCATTGTGACCATCCATAATCCCCATACTTGGATTGGGGTTTGGGGGATAATGAACACTTACTGCTGTAGAGCCCTATAGCCTTATAACTTCACTATCCAATATAGGCGAGGGGACCAACACCAAAATAATGACGGGTTATCCCATCAGGAGGATAGGTACCAGCTATGGGTGCCTGACCCATGTAACAGCCATGTAACCCATGAGGACCATTGCCTGGTACAGGTGTAAAAGAGGAAGGGGTTGTAATGAAAGCTGCTCCTGTAGTCCTGAGACACTCCCCCTTGGTTCCACTAAGGAACCAAGATAAGCTGCACATACCTGAGAGCACATCTTCTCATTCCACCAATGCAGCCTCCCCAGAGCAAAAGGTGCATGGGGGGGGGGGGGGGGTG
>NW_017307853.1:229092-269978 GCF_000935625.1 Nanorana parkeri
GCCCCCGCAAGAAAGAGAGGGGGGGGGGGGGGGGGGGGGGTTGATGGCCAGCAACAGCCTGTATATGACCCCCTCCCTTCCCATGCTGCACCTCTAAGGACATGCTTCAGGTCTGTGGGAGATCTAAGCAGGTATTCATCACTGTGACTGACAGATCGGAGGCTGCGCTGAGGCCAGGCTCTGTCTGTGGATTTAATGAAACAGCTACACAGATGCTGAAACTTGTTTTTTTTTATTACACAGATCTAGACATATAAAGTGTTGTTGTGTAACAATATATACAATATAGATCAGCCTTTCTCATCCTGGTGACTTCTGCATTCCTCATGGGTACCATAACATTTTCACACAGTGACATGAATTTCCATGTTACAGGCGGCTCTTGATGTGAAGGGAGGGCTGATAACATGATGGGGGTGCTCCTGATGTAAGGGGTCCCATTGTGAAGGGGGTATCTTATGTGAAGGGTCTGTGATGTAAAAGGGTTGCTTTGATGTGAAGGGAAAGACTGATTTAAAAGGGGGATTCTGATGCAAAGGGGGAACCACCCTTAAACTCCATACCAGACACCAGAGGCGTAACTAGAACCTTCAGGGCCCCAGTGCAAGAAACCATGAAGGCGCCCCCAACCCCCCACCGCCATGGGACCACATGGTTAATCGGAAGGCTGCCGAGGTCCCCAGCAAGTGCTGGACCTCAGGCAGCCGCTTGTTTAAAATTGTAGTGCGGTGTTCTGTTGAGAACGCTGACCCAGTATCTGCACTTACGTACAGATGGGATTACCGAGGAAACCGCCATCTATCCACAAAGTATTCGCCTGTAATGGTCAATTGTGACCGGCAATAACATACCGTCCATGGCAGGAAATGATGGGTGGCAGTAAATGATGGGTGGCAGTAAATGATGGGTGGCCGTGAATGATGGGCAGCAAACCAACAATTCAAACAAAACACCCTGTAAATAAATCCCAGTCTCCTCCAGAGAGGCTGAAACTTAACCCTGAGGCCCCTTTCACTCGGGCCATCCCATCAGGTCCACCTGTCAGTTGTTTAGGCAGACCCGATTGGATGTCCAATGCTGCTGAGACTTGTGGTTCCTCCTTGTAATCTGTTAAACCCTACAAGATGGACTCTTCCTACACCTCACCTCTCTGCCCTGTGTCCCTCTTGCTGTACCATATTGCTGCCTTGTGGCCCCTTGCTGTACCATATTGCTGCCTTGTGGCCCCATGCTGTACATGTAACAGAACAAGACTTTGTATCCATTATTATGTATCACAATATTACACTTGGAACACATCATTGCTGGAACATCTGCACAGATAATATATCAGGGGGAGGGAACCTCAACAACCTGCTGTGGAACTACAAGTCCCATGAGGCATTGCAAGACTCTGACAGCCCCAGACATGACTCCCAGAGGCAGAGGCATGCTGGGATTTGTAGTGTGTCCTGTGGTCACCTCCTCCATGGTGTAAAAATAAAGACAAGACGGATCTGAGAGACATTTGTGTCCAGAATCAGGAAGAGAAAATAAAGGTGATTTCCAGAGGTGATTGGAATGAAGAGTGTGAGCGGAGCTCAGGATGGGGTCAGGTCCGGATGTGTCAGAAATGGGTCAGTGTGGTGTCAGTGGTGACAAGCTGAAGAATGGGGATTACCTCCATAGGATGTGATGGAAGGATCGCCTCTAGTGCTGGTATCGGCCGCTCGGGGAGAGAGGAAGTCACCTCAGAAATGTGGGAGGAGTCTGAAGGGAGGTCATGTCATGATTAGCCGGAAGGAAAACACCGACCTGGAAGTGATGTCCTAACAGCATCATAGAGAGGAGGAAGGAGGATAGAGAGGTGCAGAGAGGGGAGGGGGAGGAGGTGAGTGAGAACGGAGCACACGGAGGACTGATGATAAGAAGTGGAGGATCTGGTGGAATGGAGCACACGGGGGAGGGGAGAATACTGTGACAGAGAAGAGTTCTCTATATGTACAGTGCGGGGAGCAGAGGAAGAGCCATGGAGGAGGAAAACTATTCCGGGGGACAAAGTGATCAGGAAACTGCTGACATCACATAGATGATGAACCGCTGGGACAGAGACTGCAGAGAGCTATGAGAGGACCGCAATGACAGCAACATGTCTGTGTCTGATGAGAGGAGGCAAGCTCAGCACTACAGCTGTTATCAGACTACAAGTCCCAGCATGCATCTGTCTCTGGGAGTCATGTCTTTGGCTGTCAGGGTCTTGCAATGCCTCATGGGACTTGTAGTTCTACAACAGCTGGAGTGCTGGGATGTACTCCCCCTGATACAAGGACATCAACCAGAAAGGAACTATGATGATAATACAGTGTTATAGTGTAATGTCTATGGAGTGAGGGCTGTCTCTCTCTCCTCTGTGGGCTGTCTCTCTCCTCTCCATGCTGTCTCTCTCTCATTCTCTGTGGGCTAGATACCAAACGTGTCAAGCCTTAAAATTGTGTTCGCAAAAAAAGTCAATACCCCAAATTTCCCATAGGGAACATTTTAAAAGCTTTTACCGCTCATCAGTTCAGCGTTCTCAGTGATTGATGGGGCTAGAATTTTTGCTCTCACTCCGGCGTTCGTGGTGATATGTAACATGTGTAGCGCAAGTGTCGTTTTTGCACGCCGACGCATGTTTGCATGTGTATGTTTGCGCTTTATGTTTGCGCGTGTATGTATGTTAAAGGGACCCACACCTGTCGCTGAGTAAAAAGGGGCTCTCCGACATATTATTGTTTTTTATTTGTAATATTCAGAAGGGTTTTTTTTTAGATAAATATAGATGAGTGAATATGAATATTACATTGGGGGACAATTCACAAAGCTCAGCGTTACGAGAGTTTATCTATCCGTATTTTACTACTCTTTATTTTGCTCGCTGAAACATGCAATTCACAAAAGCTGGAATCGTGAATGCACACGCAGTTTAACGTTCCTTAAGCAAGTGTTATTTTAACTTCACAGACTTTATTTTATCTATTACTGTGATAAAATAACACCCAAAACGTTATTTTAAAACTTTTGCAGTGCATTTTGGTAGCAGAAGGGGGTGGAGCAGATGCCTAAATGACTGTTACTTTCACTTTCACCACACAAAAGGATTTCACCTATAAGGAAGGAATATATTCCATATTCGCCACATGCGTACTCATTTTACATTTTTGGTAGAGAAGAAATCATAAAGAAATAACAATAACTTTTTTTTTTCTGAACGGAATGAATATATGTAAAATTAACCTCTTGCCGTCCGCCCGTAGTAGAAAAACGGACGGACGGCACTGCTGCATTGGCGGGTTGCCGTCGCCAGACTGCATTTTTTTTCTGCTTGCGCGCGCACGATCTACATCTGTTGACAACCAGACAGTGTAGGGGGGCAAGCAATTCTCCTTATCACTGTGACATAAGGAAAGTCATCGAGGGGCGATATATTTCCCCTCGCTTTCTATCCTATGTACAGGACTAGTGGAACCCAGACCAGGTTTTCGGGTTGAGACTTTGGGTCTGAGTAATCCAGCTTGGGTTTTGTGTCTCTCACCTGGATAGTTAATTGCTTAATGAGTGATTATCCAGGTAAGATAAAAGGGGAAGGCTGATGTTGCTCTGGCCTGGGATATATGAGAGAGAGAGAGAGAGAGAGAAGAGATGAAAGTATTTTTGTTTTGTGAGGTGGCTGAGATAAGCTCACCACTTGGTAGTGAGGGAACCTGCCTGTTTAGTCAGAGCCTGGATGGCAAGGATTTGTTTTCTGTTTTATGGCAACCTTTTTAATAAAAACTGACTGCTAGTCAGATTGTAAAATAACTTTTGCTGCCTGGACAACCTTTTCCCCAGGGAAGGTGATCCCCATTTGAGCTATACCCCCACACCACCTATAAAGCCTGTCTTGATATTAAATATGATGCATGGAACAATCCACTTGCTCTACAACCCCACTGAAGGGTGTCCGGAGACATTCGATTTTTCTTGTCATGTGAGATTTGCCACTAACCTCTAACCTACGTATGAATAACGTGTGACAAAAGGACCTTTTGTGAATTGCATTTCAAGCATATTTCATCACTCCAGCTGTTAAAATAACGTCTGAATAGTTAATTTACTACTTCTTAAAAATAAGAAGCGTTATTGAGCTTTGTGAATTGACTACTATTACACAGCAGCTAGACACTGAGTGGCCAGATTATTATGACCACCCCATCAGTACTTCGTTGGGCCACGAGATGACTCCATAAGATGACTTCGTTGGGCCGCCTCGTGACTCCACGAGATGTTGAAAGGTGATGTGAGGAATCTGACACTGCACTGTTGCCCTTCTGTTGTCTTGTACCAGTCTTGCCCCTCCCCCGTTCTGCCCTAACATTGACTAGTCGCTGACGGCCACAATTCGCACGTTCAGACCCAGATTTTCGGCTGACAGTCCAGTCTTTAAACACTTTAACAATGAGCCCCTCATTTAACGAATTCTGCTGTTTTGCTGATACTCGCTCCATGGCTCCGAGCGCCAACAATCATCCCACGTTCAAAGGCTGTTAAATCGCGTTGTTTACCCGAATCTTCAGGAAAAAAATCACTTCTAATGTCGTGGTAAACAACCTGCTTCCCTATTTATAATGGTCTGGCCCTCTAGCAACTTCAGCGCCAAATTATAGCCAATTATAGCTAATTTGCCTACAAACGTCAGGTGGTCATAATAATCTGAAACAGAAAATGAAATGACCAAAGAATGGTCAAAATCAAAAGGCAGTGCAATGAGGGTCGGAGTACCAAAAACCACACACCTACTGATCACCACCAGTACACCCTGTTAAAATTGGTCAATCAACCAAATCACTCATTCAAAAACCATGCATACTCCGACAAGCTGATCACCATATATTTTGAACCGGTACTGCTCACAAAAAATTGGAGCAAAACAGCGTTATTGGACTGCTACACGTGGTATGTCTCCAAAACGAGATGTGATTGATTGGTAAGCTAGGGGATGGCAATAAAGTAACTAGAGCTGCAGCTAACGATTATTTTCAAAATCGATTAGTTAGCCGATTATTAGGTTCGGTTAATCGGATAAACAATAAAATTTTAAAAAATGGCTCCAGTGATAGGACTACTAGTTTGTATTCAGATTGTAGTCCATCACAGGAGCAAGCTTGGAGCGGTGGAAGTAAAAAAGAAGATAGTGTGGTGTGCAATATAGTGAAATGGAAAGTGTAAAATTATACAGCAATGAATGCAGAATGGCACCGGCTATAGAGGACTACAAAACCCAGCAATAGTACATTATACAGCACAATGCAGAATACCACCAGCTATAGAGGAATACAACAAATCCCAGCAATAGTACATTATAGCTGGCGGTATTCTGCATTGCGCTGTATAATGTACTATTGCTGGGTTTTGTAGTCCTCTATAGCTGGTGGTATTTAGCATTGTACCACTTTATAATGATTTATTGCTGGGATTTGTTGTACTCCTCTATAGCTGGTGGTATTCTGCATTGCGCTGTATAATGTATTATTGCTGGGACTTGTAGTCCTCTATACAGCGCAATGCAGAATATCACCAGCTATAGAGGAGTACAACAAATCCCAGCAATACATTATACATACAGTGTATAATGTATTGCTGGGATTTGTATTCCCATGTATAATATACAGCACAATGTACCATCAGCTATAGAGGAATACAAATCCCAGCAATACATTATAGAGCACCATGTGTGGGAAAGTGCAGGCTTACCTGAGCAGTCTTCCAGCAACTTGCTTCTGAGATCGGACCTGTCTATCAGCGGCTGTCATTCCCCCCACACCTGCTCCTCCTTACTACATCTCCCCGCGTCCCTGTGCCGATCGTGGATGTGGATGGGCAGGAAATGTGAGGCGGGGAGGAGGTGCGGCGTGTGGAGTGTGGATGCGAGCGGGTCTGGCAGCGGCGAGCATGAGGTGGGGAGGAGGTGCGGCGCACAGCATGTGGAGCTGTGAACAGGGCCAACTGATCAGAAGCCGATTAATCGATTATTGAAAAAGTTGACAACTTTTTCTATAATTGATTATGTTGATTACTTGTTGCAGCCCTAAAAGTAACTTAAACTTCTCCGCTGGATTCAGAAGTCTTTTTGTTATAATAATCTGGTCACTCAGTATATAACAAGCGATATCAATGAAATAACGGCCGAAATGAAGAAAACAAGCTTTGTGAATTGACCCCCATTGTCTTTAATTCATCCAGTGAGATTAACTCTTGACATTTGCACACGTTATAATACATATTTAATCCTGAAAATTACCTAAACACCCCCCGACAGTTACAGGTGAAACTCGAATAATTAGAATATCGTGCAAAGTTCATTTATTTCACTAATGCAACTTAAAAGGTGAAACTAATATATGAGAGAGACTCATTACATGCAAAGCAAGATAGTTCAAGCCGTGATTTGTCATCATTGTGATGATTATGGCTTACAGCTCATGAAAACCCCAAGAACCCCAAATCCACAACCTCAAAAAAGTAGATTATTACATGCAATCAATAAAACAAGGATTGTACATAGAACAATATCGGACCTCTGAAAAGTACAAGCATGCATATGTACTCAGTACTTGGTTTGGGCCCCTTTTGCAGCACTTACTGCAATTACTTTTGCACAATATTCTAATTATTCGAGTTTCACCTGTATATATTTGCTAAAAGCACAGACACTGCAGCATAGAATGACGACAGTTGAAAATTTTTACTTTGCATGATATTAGTGCAACTCTTTATTAAACCCAAAATGTCAGTGAAATGACACCTAAGTAAATGTAGTGCCCAGAGACAGAATATAAACACCCATTTGTTGTAAAATATAAAAGATGAGGTCATGCCAAGTAAATAGATACCCAACATGCCAAGCCTAAAAATTGCTTGTGTGCCCTTGAAATTGCGTAAAAATACGGCACCCTAAACTGTCCAGGGGAGATGCTTTAAAAGCTTATAAAGGTCATGAGTTTAGAGATAACTGTGAATATTAGCCCTAGAATTATTGCTCTCACTCTGGCCCTGTGGTCCCTGGAGTGTAAAGCAGCGTTCCAGCAGCTTAAGCAAGCACTTGTTCAGGCTCCTGTACCAGCCACTCCTGACCCTACCAAACATTTTGCTGTTTACACAGATGCCTCCATGTTTAGGTAGGTAGTGGTGCTAATCCAAGTCAAAGATGGGCACGACCATACAGTTGCATATATCAGCCACAAACTCTTGCACAGGGAAGTAGCTTACTTGGCCGTGAAGAAAGAATGTTTAGCCCTGGTACAAGCCCTCCGTAAGCTACAACCCTACCTGTATGATCGATCATTTACTGTCCTCACGGATCATAACCCCCTTGTTTGGTTGAACCGGGTGCCCAGAGGCAATGGACGGCTGTTGAGGTGGAGCCTGGCCCTACAGCAGTTCGTTTTCACAATCCAATATTCGCATGGGAAACACAATGCTAATGCCGATGAACTATCTCTCCCAAACGGAACTGGAGGGGTGACCAATGCCATGGACATCCCCAAGTGGACTCATAGAGGGTCTCAATGGGTCTGCCAACCGTTAATTTGGGGGGGGAGCTATGTGACGAACTGCTCATCAGTTTACGGTTTATGTGTGTGTGTGTTATTGTTAAGTATGTTATACCGGGTAACCTGTTTATCAAAAGACCGTCAGCGCTTCCCCGAAAGCTTTCTTTGTACTCCCAAGGAGCTCGGGACAATGACATTATCCCACTGATGCATCTAGCCGTACCCCTCCTGTGGCCATCTGGAGCTCTTGGGCAACTAGACCCCAGTGATGGGGTTGGAGAGACAGGATGTCTGGGAGGGCAGGGTGTATGTGATGTGATTACAATCTTATCTGATCACTTTGTCTATAAAAGGTTTCACAGTTGCTCAATAAAGCAGTTTGTTTCATCCTACACTTGGTTTCAGCTAGTGACTGGGTGCTAATGATCAATTAGGTTGCAGCATCTAGTCAGCAAGGAAAAATATAGCAACAGACTTACTCATCCTGAGAAGTGGAGCCCGTCACACCATAGACTCTGCTAAGTCAACCCCAATGTGTCTTTAACAGATTTATTTTTATGGCATCAGCACTGCCTTTGGCCCCATTCGATTAGCTATGATGATCACACCTGGAGGAAGCTGATCACCTAAAGTCTCATGGAGGAATTTGTGAAACTCGTGGGATTGGCCTCATTTTCAAATGTGAATGGGGTCTAAAAGATACAAGCAGATATTTCTATCATCTAAAATGTTTCACTTTAAGAATTTCCTGGCTTCCTGTTTTAGAGTGACTCCTTTCTCAAGCAGAATGCTATGTAGTCACCCTTGTGTGTGCTAGTAAGCTGTTCGTATAGTGTAGCAGGTAAGTTGCGCTCAGTCTAAGTGAATGTGAATTCTAAAAAAGTAAGAGAACAATCTCTCAGTTCAAAGGAAATCATAAACATCTGTGTAAATGTCGGAATCCTCTATCTCGGCCTGTAATAAATAAATGAATAATCAAAAATTAAAGAACAATCTCTCCGTTCAAAGGAGAACCATAAACTCTGTATAGATGCCGGGAAAACCATTATCTTGGCATGTGGTGAATAGAATATAAATTCCGACACCACACGGCGTGTCAGTGAATGTATATGTGACAGGAATGCCGGACTCTGATACTGTAGCCCAGAAACAGTCTGTGATTGTAACAGTGTAGCAAAAAAACTTAATTACAATCCATATGTGAGTGAACAATAGATCAACAGGTTTTTCATGTGCAAAAAACTTAATGCAGTGAGCAAAGAAAAATAATGATTTCAATGTCCTAATCAAAAAGACAGAAAAAAGGTAAACCCAGGTGTTATACTCACAATTTCTCAGCATCACAATAACCCATATAAAAAGTGAACAATCCAAAATATATAAAATAAATGCGCTCTGATTCCCCTCTCAGATGGATGCAAGGGGTTAAATATCTAAAATAATACCAACGATATAGCAAGCAATCAATTTCAAAGGTCTTGCAGTTTATATGAAATGGGATAAGAGCAGTTACTTTCCTTCTTTCAATGATGTTTAGATGAATAATCCGAGTATATCAAACCAGTCAATGAAAAAGTCCGGAAAGTCCTAAGGTTCTAGTATTCCACCTCCTCCATTTTTTTTTCTCCCAATCAGGTACTGAGGTGTAGTTTTCTCCTTCTACCTCGATTTTTCTAAAGCTTCACCGAACAAGCTGGCGGCGTATGTCTTTTTTGTCAATTAAATACCCTAGACCTGTCAAGCCTGCAGCAGGTGCTACATGAGGAGTCTTTATATTCTTTGCAGGTTGGGGAGGGGGGTGAAGAAGCTGATGATCAATCCACGGCAGGGTGGACAGGATCTCACTGTGAGGAAGAGGGAATCCAGACACACAGGGAACAAGGTAGGTGGTAGCAGCCGCAGGGATTACAAAGACAAGAGATCAACAGGAAGTCCGACTGGGTGTAAAGACACGTTGCTTCTTGTTTCATTAGTAAGCTGTTCGTGTCTCCAAAAAAACACAGACAAGTAAATCAAGCTACTCCCCTTAACCCCACTCCTCCCTCCTCTAATCTAGTAGATGAATGGTTGCTGTAGTCGGTCCTTTGTGATCTTATACTGGACAATAATTCACGGAAGCTGAGGTGAGACTTGGAAGCAGCAAACATTATGATTGTAAGAGTTTGGGCAAAAATGTAAAAGCAATTCTTTGCTGGGCAATGGATATTTGTTTGATCTGGATTCATTATTGAAAAAGTTTGAGAGTTGAATATGGAAAGTACTTTCCACGTTCAGAGCATCCAAATAACTTGTATTCAATGGTGGATCTTCTGGTGACTAATAAGATTTACCTTTTGTGCGAAGCCCTTGTCACAAACTGGGCATTTAAATGGTTTCTCTCCAGTGTGAGTCCTTAAGTGACCAGTAAGCTGCGTCTTTAACCTGAAACATCTGTCACATTCTGAACACCTGTGTGGTTTCTCTCCTGTGTGGATCCTCTGATGTGCCTTAAGTTTGCTCTTTTGTGAGAAGCGCTTGTCACATTCTGAACACCTGTATGGTCTCTCTCCTGTGTGCAACCTCTGATGTTCAACAAGACTTTCTTTAGTTATGAAGCTCTTATAACATTCTGTGCACTTAAATGGTTTCTCTCCAGTGTGATTCGTATGGTGTTCAATAAGATTTTCCTTTGATGTAAAACCCTGTTCACATTCAGAGCACTTGTCACATTCTAAACATCTAAATAGCGTCTCTCCTGTATGGGTTTTCTGGTGCTCAACAAGAGTTCCCTTTCGTGTGAAGCTCTTGTCACATTCTGAGCATTTAAAGGGTTTCTCTCCAGTGTGAGTTCTCTGGTGAACAATGAGCTGAACTTTCCTGGTGAAACATTTGTCACATTCTGAACAAAAAAACAGATTCTCTCCAGTGTGGAACCTCTGATGTGCAACAAGATTTTTCCTTTCTGTGAAGCTCTTGTCACATTCTGAGCATTTAAATGGTTTCTCTCCAGTGTGAGTCCACTGGTGAGTAGTAAGACGTTTCATTATGGAAAAGCACTTTCCACATTCTGGACATTTAAATGGCTTCCCTCTACTGTGACTCCTCTGGTGTATCATAAGGTATTCCTTCGATGTAAAACCCTTTTCACATTCAGAGCACTTAAATGGCTTCTCTCCAGTGTGGAACCTCTGATGTGCAACAAGAGTTTTCCTTTCTGTGAAGCTCTTGTCACATTCTGAGCATTTAAATGGTTTATCTCCAGTGTGGATCCTTTGGTGTCTCATAAGACTTGCCTTCGCTGTAAAACCCTTTTCACATTCAGGGCACTTAAATGGCTTCTCTCCAGTATGATTCATTTGGTGTTGAGTAAGATGTGCCTTCAATGTAAAACCCTTTCCACATTCTGAACATGTAAATGGTTTCTCTCCAGTGTGGATCCTTTGGTGTCTCATAAGATTTGCCTTCAATGTAAAACCCATTTCACATTCAGAGCACTTAAATGGCTTCTCTCCAGTGTGACTCATCTGGTGTTGAAACATTTTTGCTTTATATGAAAAACTCTTGTCACATTCAGAGCACTTATATGGTTTATCTCCTGTAGTACTCCCCTGGTGTTCAGTAAGATGTGTCTCATGTTTTAAGCTCTCCACAAATGGTTTCTCTTCTTTAGGAATCATCTGGTGAACTATTAAAAATGCGTTTGTAATGAAAATGTTCTGATACTCCAAATTCTCATGTGTCATGTCTCTGCTTGGTTCCATTATGTGCTAAAGTATACAGACTTAGTAGTAGTATGATTTCAGACTGCTTACATCCAAAATTGAAGCATTATGGTGGATTCCTGAAAAATATGGAAATAAATTATAAAATTATAGAAGAACACTTAAAGAGTGACCTCAGAATTTAATACATTCCGGGGTTTTACATCAGAATTGTAATGTATGGTACATCCATGGCATTGGATTTACAAAGCATTAGAGGTTTTCTAAAGATAGTTTAAAGCAGAAGGTTTTCCATTTACACTATTCCGTCTCTGATTGAAAAGTCAGATGGAGCCATACGAAGAGGAAGCAGTCACTGTTCTGGGTTAATCCTATGTATAAACGTAAGCCTAAGCTGTTGAGCTCTGTAAACAGCCTTTTTTTCAGCAAAGGAGCAAAATAGAGCCTTGAAAACTTGTATAAAAAACAAAAGCATAATACACAAGTAGATAGGGGTTCCTACAAGAGTGGTTTATGGATTAAGAAGGGAAAGATATTTTAAAAAGCCATATGAAGAATAGGATCACAATATTGAGGGGAGAGTAGATTAGAGGAAATAAGGGAGTAATACAATAGCTAGTACATTTGTCTATAAGACATCCTAGTAGAACACAAGGAAAATAGACACAAAAGAGGAGTAGAAAGAAGTTTCGTCCATAGAGAGGAGGATGGGGCGACATATTTTTCACAGGGGTGGTTTCTTTTTTTTTTTCTTGTTGTTGTTAGGGGGCGGAACAATATAAGTGGACCACAAAGGTGGCCCTGCTTCCCATCCCTCCAGAAGAGGAAGAATGGAAAGATTGGAGTAAAGCATAAGAAAAGGGGATGTAGATTTGGCAAGAATCTATGTGAGTGGTTGATTTATGATGTACCTGTGGGTTTTGTATTTAATATCTGCTATATAAAATGTATTGTATTAATTATACTAAATCGAAGTGCAATAAAAACATATTAAACAAAAATAAAAGACAAAAGCTTCAGGTGCTGGTTGTATAGGAAAATGGATATTATTTCAAATTCATAGTTCCCCCTCCAATGTCTATATCACTACTTCTTCTTGTAGTGACATAGTGACTAACTGGGAAAGCTATGGCACCCAGCGGGGCACATGCTATCTGGCATACACTTCTGCAAGAGATTGACGATTCCTTTATTCTGCTACCCATTGAGGTTAGTATTATGCGTTTTCATTTACAGGGTACAATTTTCAGACAAACCAGATGGTTACTTTATAAGAGAACTATGACATAACCTTTTTTGGCCATAGTTCCTTTTAGAGTCACAGGAGGACATGTACTATGGCATCCTCTGACTCAAAAGCGCAGAGGCAGAGCGAGCTGTGCCGGCCCTTCTGCCCCATCTGTCCCTCCAGTCAGTGCTGGAGGAACAGAGAGGGGAGTGGGGGGGGATCCTAATTTTTCATGTTTTTAAATCATACATGTTACTGGAATTTGAGTCCCCAGTACAGAGCTCAGTTTGTCGCTGCCGAATTCTGCACCAAAGAAAAGGAATTATTATGATATCCAGGAGGGTGGACTACTATGCAGTGGCACCAGATGTCTATTGTGCTTAGGGGCTCACCTCATCTTCATAAGAACTTCTTTAAAATGTATGCACACAAAATATATCGACTGCATGTCCCTCTGGACTTATCCTGTTGCTGCACTATATTGCTGCCTTATGACCCCTGCTAGATTAACTCTTGCTGCACTTTGGATTACTGGATTGTTATCACGGTGGCTCTGGAATTATTCCTTCCTGGGCCACACTGACTACCCATGTTCTATAAACACACACAGCCACTTGCGGGCACGGCCAGGACGGAGCATGCATGGGTGCTTTCATAATTCAGCTTAATTTATAGAGGCACCTGTGTAGGGGATGGGGGGAGAGTGATGTGGGGAGCCACTAGAAAATGAGGAATTTAACATTTTAAATTAAAACAAAACAAAGGATTTCTTGTTGTATGGGCCTCTTATTTATAAAAATATAAAATCACAAAGCTTTAAAATCACTTTAACCCCAGCTCCAACACCATGCTTTGTATACCAAAATTCCCCAAAAAGCATCCCACTCATTGGGTCCCATGTATTTCTGCTCTGTGTCTGCATTCCAAGTTCATCACAAGCTGGTTGGCAGTGGTGGAATGACAGCTCATGAGATGGCAGATGAGAGCGGACACACCATGGAAACAACACAAGCTCCAGAATTGGATTGTGATCACTCTACAAGAGTGTGTTGGGGAGTTGGGTCTCAACTACAAGGAACTTTCTAAGGAACAGCTGGTTAGGATGTTGGAAGATGCCTGGCGGCAGCACGGGTTGGGCGTCCACATTGTTGAGTCACAACCCAGGGCTCCCCGGTCCTGCCAGTAAGAGCCACTAGGTTTCTGGCTCCCCAGAGCAAAAGGTGCATGGGAGGGGGTTTGATGCTTGATGGTCAGCACCAGCCTGTATATGACCCCCCTCCCTTTCCATGCTGCACCTCTAAGGACATGTTTCAGGCCTGTGGGAGGTCTGAGCAGGTATTCATCACTGTGACTGACAGATCGGAGGCTTCGCTGGGGCCAGGCTCTGTCTGTGGATTCAAAAAAACCGCTACACAGAGGCTGAAACGTAACCCTGAGGCCCCTTTCACCAGGGTCGTCCCATCGGGTCCACCTGTCAGTTTTTTAGGCAGACCCGATAGGATGCCCAATGCTGCTGTGGCTTGTGGTTCCTCGCTATTCCATGCTCATAAGGTCTGCTGATACCTATGGTTCCTCCATGTAATCTGTTAAACCCTACAAGACTGACTCTTGCTACACCTCACCTCTCTGCCCCATGTCCCTCCTGCTGTACCACATTGCTGCCTTGTGGCCCCCTGCTGTACCATATTGCTGCCTTGTGGCCCCCTGCTGTACATGTAACAGAACAAGACTTTGTATCCATTATTATGTATCACAATATTACACTTGGAACACATCATTGCTGATAATATATCAGGGGGAGGGAACCTCAGCAACCTGCTGTGGAACTACAAGTCCCATGAGGCATTGCAAGACGGACAGCCCACACATGACTCCCAGAGACAGAGGCATGCTGGGATTTGTAGTGTGTCCTGTGGTCGCCTCCTCCGTGGTGTAACAATAAAGACAAGACGGATCTCAGAGACATTTGTGTCCAGAACCAGGAAGAGAAAATAAAGGTGATTTTCAGAGGTGATTGGAATGAAGAGTGTGAGCGTAGCTCAGGAAGAGGTCAGGTCCGGATGTGTCATAAATGGGTCAGTGTGGTGTCAGTGGTGACAAGCTGAAGAATGGGGATTACCTCCATAGGATGTGATGGAAGGATCGCCTCTAGTGCTAGAATCGGCCGCTCGGGGGGAGAGAGAGGAAGTCACCTCAGAGATGTGGGAGGAGTCTGAGGGGAGGTCTTGTCATGATTGGTCGGAAGGAAAACACAGACCCGGAGGTGATGTCCTAACAGCACCATAGAGAGGAGGAAGGAGGATAGTGAGCTGCAGAGAGAGGGGAGGGGGGTGAGAACGTAGCACCCGGAGGACTGATGATAAGAAGTGGAGGATCTGGTGGAATGGAGCACACGGGGGGAGGGGAGAATACTGTGACAGAGAAGAGTTCTCTATATGTACAGTGCGGGGAGCAGAGGAAGAGCCATAGAGGAGGAAAACTATTCCGGGGGACAAAGTTATCAGGAAACTGCTGACATCACATAGATCAGTGTTTCCCACCCTTTCTAGGGCCGGGACCCCTTGGTAACATTTGCCAAGTTGTGGTGACCCCCAAAGGTAAAATGTAGGGATGAGGCGGCTGCTGCAGCGACATCTGGCGGCGTGGCGGGAGAACTGACACTGCTGCGCTAGGAGAGAGCTGAGGAGGACTCGCACCTTGCTCAGCGACCCCACAGGCTGAGAACCACTGCTATAGGCAGGACCGGGCTCTGCAGCTGGAACTAGAAGAATGGGATTTAAAGTGTGTGGCTATATAACGTATGAGGTACATACTCCGCAGTACTGTCACTGATAGGGAGGCGCACGTGTTCTCAGCTCCACGTGCCGAGCCCGCCAGGAAGCTGACAGTGCGCAGTGCCAATCACAGGCACTGAGACATTTCCCCATCTCTACAGCTGCGGACCGGGAAAATGGAACGCATAGCTAGAGGTGTGTTTTACATATTTTTTTGCTTGAATACATACATATTGCACCCGCCTTCTGCCGCTGTCAATCACTAGAAGGGGACCTGATGGAGAACTTCAGGTCCCCCTCTGCTGATTGGCAGCACCAGAGGGCAGATGCAATAGCTAGTTTGCTATAGGCTTTTGCAAAGTGAAATAGCCAATAGGAATCTAGCTATGCATTCCTATGGTGGGTTGTTTTTTTTTCTGACATACGGCGGCCCCCGATTTAAAAAAAAAAAAAAAAAACAGAGCAGAGAAAGGTCCCGACCTTTCCGGGAGAAAGTGTTTCTCTCCCGACGGCTGAGAGCCACTCGGCGACCCCTGGCAAATCGTCATTCGACCCCGGAGGGGGTCCCGACCCACAGGTTGAGAACCACTGACATAGATGATGAACCGCTGGGACAGAGACTGCAGAGAGCTATGAGAGGACCGCAATGACAGCAACATGTCTGTGTCTGATGAAAGGAGGCAAGCACTACAGCTGTGATCAGACTACAAGTCCCATCATGCTTCTGTTTCTGGGAGTCATGTCTGTGGCTATCAGAGTCTTGCAATGCCTCATGGGACTTGTAGTTCTACAACAGCTGGAGTGCTGGGCTGTGCTCCCCCTGATACAAGGACATCAACCAGGAAGGAGTTATGATGATAATAACGTGTTATAGTGTAATGTCTATGGCGTGTGCGCTGCCTCTCATATTAATAATAACAAACGAAATAACACACACACATGTTGTGAGTAGGAGGGAGACACATGTTGTGGGTAGGAGGCGGACACGTGTTGTGGGCAAAAGGTGGCCACTTGTTGTGTGTAGAAGGCAAACACATGTTGTGGGTAGAAGGTGGACACGTGTTGTGTGTGGAAGGTGGACACGTGTAGTGGGTAGAAGGTGGACACACGTGTGAGTGAACCAATATAACACAACATTAATTGTGTATGGAGACGACACGGCTACACTGTATAAGGATGGAATCCATTACTGGAGCAATATTCTTCGTATTTCCGGCCACATTCACAGGATTCATATTTGAGGATTAGTTTCCATACTCGGGTGTATTTCCCCTTTTGCAGTCACGTATGAGAAGACCCCTCTGTATATTTGTTGTGTGTTCCCATTCACACTGCGCACTGAAAGACAACTTTTCAAAATATGTTCCTTACCTTTTCAGATGTTTTGTTGCAGCAGACAAGACGGCTGTTTATTCTCAGCACCTTCACAGTGATCTGTCCTCATAGGAAGACTCGGGACTGACATGTGAGGATTGTGTTCCTCTCATTAATCCCTGAATGCAGATTCCGGGGCTGTAATCCTTTAACCCCTGCACATGAGCTGTGTGCAGCATCTCACCAGGGCTGCATTTGATACAAATGTATCTGTATGTACATGGTGGGGGCGGGGCTTTAAATATTTCTTGATTTGTGTAATTTGTTTTACATTTAATTTATTGCTGTCACAGGGGAGCTAACAAGCACAAATACAGTGACAGGTCCTCTTTATGGAGACATCAGGGGTCTAGGGACCCCTAATATCACCTCCGGACCCCCAAAAAGCTGATGAAGCACAGATTGTTCTTTATCTACTTCTGCGGCTACATCAGCTGGTGACATGACAGACTGACACTGGAAGTGATGTAATAGACGTCGCTTCCAGGTTCGGTGATCGGAGGTGAGATCAGCAACTGATATACCTCCAATGTAGGTGCAGAACACGCGCCGTACCAGTCCCGGGTCTGCATGGGGGACAGCGGAGCCGGGGAAACCATCCAATAGGACATTTTGTAACACATAGCTCCTCCTCCCATTATCCTCAGAAGTTTTTTTTGTCATTTATTTATAGCTGTCTTGGTTCTGTCCCAGCGGTTCACATACCACTGCATGCCGAGGTCAGCGCTCAGTGAGGAAGAGCGAACGCTGTGCTTCTTGAATCCCCCGTTGCACCCCCGCCTCAGCATTCCCCGTTGCGCCCCCCACATGCCTCTGCTACCGCCCTGGTGCCACCGCTGCTTACCTCTGTGCTCATACTGCCGGCTTGGTCCTATCCAGCGTCTGGGACCAATAGCCAGCCTGCTATTGGATATTTTAAAATGCAGTGGCCAATAGCAGGCTGGCTATTGCTCCTGGCCACTGCCTGCTGTGTTTACATTCAGCTGCCTCAGCAGGCAAATGGAAAGGGGACACTCGGGGTCTAATAGACCCCTAATGTCACCTTAAAGAGAACCTGTTATCTATAATGTGCTATCACATGGGTGGCTTGTGAATCCCCAATGTGATAGCAGTAAAGTTTAAGTAAAAAAAATAAAGTTAAATAAAAAAAGTTTAAAAACACCCCAAAAAACGTGCGTTCAGCGGCGTGGCGGTGCCATTCATGTGACACCCCCCCTGCAGTTTGATTGCCTGCACCGGAACATGAGGTACAGAAATGCCCTCCATTCAGGTCCAGTGCAATAAGAAAAAAATAGTGCTTGTAGCATCTTTCTCAGACCACACTGAACCGAAGCGCAGGCATTGTTTTGCCACACACTCTGGTGGCGTGAATGCAGGAAGCCACCCAGTGGATCCTGCTGGAAGGCACCAGAGCTGGTATGAAGTGACCCTCACTCTAAACTGTTGACTGGGCTATATTTTATACATAACTATAATTTTATATACACTGAGTGGCCAGATTATTATGATCACCTGACGTTTGTAGGCAAATTAGTTGTAATTTGGCGCTGAAGTTGCTGGAGGGCCAGACCATTATAAATAGGGAAGCGGGTTTTTTTACCACGACAGTAGAAGTGATTTGTTTCTGAAGATACGGGGAAACAACGCAATTTAACAGCCTTTGAACGTGGGATGATTGTTGGCGCTCGGAGCCATGGAGCGAGTATCAGCAAAACAGCAGAATTCGTTAAATGTTCAAGAGCAGCTGTTGTTAAAGTGTTTAAAGACTGGAGTGTCAGCGGAAAATCTGGGTCTGAACGTGCGAATTGTGGCCGTCAGCGACTAGTCAATGTTAGGGCAGAACGGAGAGTGGCAAGACTGGTACAAGACAACAGAAGGGCAACAGTGCCGTGTCAGATTCCTCGCATCACCTTTCAACATCTCGTGGAGTCACGAGGCGGCCCAACGAAGTCATCTCGTGGCCCAACGAAGTACTGATGGGGGGGTCATAATAATCTGGCCACTCAGTGTATAAATTGTACGTTTTATCCAGTTGTGGTGTGTTCATTTAGATTTTTGCTTGGTTATTTTAGGGATGCACTGATATCATTTTTGTAAGACCGAGTACGAATTTCCCTCAAGAACTCGCTGATACCAATTACAATACTCTTTTTTTAGTGTCATGTGACAGTTTTTCTAAAACAATGCAGACTAATGACTTTAGGACAGTGGTGGAGCACCAGGGCCCAGTTGCTGCTGCTACTGATGCGACCCTGGTAGTTTTGCCAATGACTCCAAGCTGTAGTGGGACCACAAAACCCAGTAACACATTATGGCACACTGCGGAGTACCAACAGCCAGAGAGGACTTTTAAATCCCAGCAATATAATATGCAGCAATGCAGAATAACATGAAGCTACATACTCTGTTGCTCAGCAAGACTGTGTGGGGTCTCACCAGGGCTGTACGGGTTCTCAGAAAGATCTGCAGGTCCCACCAAGGCAGCGATCGGGTATCACCATGGCTGTGTGTGGTATCTCACCAGGCTTCATACCGACACTGCTGCAGATGTCTTCGGTCAGGAGGTTCTGGTGACTGAAGGTACGGCCATCCCACTGTGTGGTCAGTATCCCTCAACTGACTACGAAAAGTCCACTCCAGTGACTGGGGCTTGTACAGAGACTGCGCGCTCTTGTGCTCACTGCTGGCAGCCCAATCACCAGACTAAGCAGGGGAGGACCCAGCACCTGGTGACAGCTCACTTGCCCAGTCACCGCTGTCTCATCAGGCGGGGTCACTCTGAGCACCAGAGGGTGGGGAGAGATGGAATTGATATCCCCTGGTTGTGTCCAGGAGCATAGGGAATGATGGGAGCCCAGAGGATTGTGGTAAACTATGGGGTCTATTCACTAAGCTTATAGATGCCGAACAGCAGTGAGTGTTCACTGAGCGGTGTTCGGCTCAGTCCCTCAGAATAAGAATAGACCGAACAGCAGCGAGTAGCCTGCCGGAGGTTCGGCATAGCCGATCCAGATGTTGGATCGGCTGAGTCGAACTCCTCCTGCACTTTGGGTCGGCCATACATGCTGAGCATGTTCGGCCGACGAGAAGCCACCCGATGTATGGCTGATTTCAGCCGATGTAGGGCTGATTTCAGCCGATATACGGCTGAAATCAGCCGTACCAGCCTGAAGTGAATAGCCGAACAGCGTTCGGCTCACTTCAGGTCGGTCTTTCGCCCAGCTGTCAGAAGCAGGCTGTCGGCCGGCCGCTCAGCCAGCTTCGGCTTTCAGCACGGCTCAGCTGACTTGAGGCATATGCCTTCGGCTCGACTGAGCCGCTCGGCTAAGTTCGGGAGCTGTACGGGCTTTTGTGAATAGCCCCTACAGCAGCCCTTCGGTTCTACTGCACCGAAGGGGTCCTGGGGCCGAAGCTAGCCGAAGGATCGGAAAAAAGCTACGGCTAGATCCTTCGGCTGCTTCGTGAATAGACCCCTGTGTTAAAAGGGACCCCCACCTGTCGCTGAGTAAAGAGGCACTCCGACACATTATTGTTTTTTTATTTGTAATATTCAGAATATTTTATTTAGGTAAATATTAGATGACTAAATATGAATATTACATTGTCTTTAATTCATCCAGTGAGATTACCTCATGACGTTTGCAATGAAAATTACATAAAAACCCCAGAGAGTTAAATATTTCCTGAAAGCACAGACCCTGTAGAATAAAATAACAACAGCTGTAAATTTTTACATTGCATGATATTATCACAACTTTATCAAAACCAAAATTTCTGTAAAAATTAAACCTTATGTTAACTTGAGTGCCCAGATACAGAATATAAACACCAATTTTTGTAAAATATAAAAGATGAGGTCATGCAGAGTAAAAAGATACCCAACATGCCAAGCCTAAAAATTGCTTGTGCGTAAGTGAAGTGGCAACAAAATACGGTACCCTAAACTGTCCATGGGCAACGCTTTAAAAGTATATAAAGGTCATGAGTTTAGAGTTAACTGTGAATATAAGCCCTAGAATTATTGCTTTCACTCTGGCCCATGCAGCAATACCGAACATGTGGAGCACAAATTACTTGTTTACGTTACTCTGCGTGCATTCATGAAGGATGTTACATTTGGTTTTGTATTTTTAAATTTATTTTATTTTTTACCCCTAGTATCACCTTTCCACTGCATAGCTATTCAAGTGCAGATTAATGGAGAACAATGAGGCGAGTGCTTTTCCCTCATCCTCATAGTTTTAACCGACCTGTGACAATGAAACTGTCACAGGTCGGCTCAGTAGATCGGGAGGTGAGCGAACACATACCGGCGTTTGCTCACTTCTCGATCCTGTCAGGGAAGGGACTGGATTCCCCCCTCCTCCAGCGCTTACTGGTGGAACGGATGGGGGAGGGGCGGGTACAGCTGGCTCTGCCTCTAGACAGAGCAGAGCCAGCTGTCACTCACGCAGCTGGGCGGATCCAGACATAATTGTCGGGATCCGTTTCAGCTGCGGCGTCTCAGTATACCGCGAGCTGTAGCTTGCAGTATACTGAGCTTAGGGTGACGGGAGGATGCTAGTTTGTGTCCTCCCGTTACCCTAAGGAGAACTATGGGGAAAAGCCCTAACCCCATATTTCTCCTTTAAACTTTCATAGCTTCTTTCTCTGCTTCTCTACCCGGGGAATTACATCTGAGGAACTGGAAGTGATGCAATCAACGGCGCTTCTGGCCCCATTCAGCGGGTAGAAGATTGATAAACAGATGTTTGCCTGGTCTCTCAGCCCTCTCCACACCGACAACTGATATGCTGGGCATGGGCCAGCAAATTACTAAGTGGTTTACAAAATCTGATATTCACCTCAAAGTCTCAAATGGGAGATCTGTACACTGTAACGGAATTGATTTACTAAAGGAATAGTTTATGTTCACTATGTAAACTATATATTTACTTAGCTTAGTGAATGAGTTGAAGATATATTCAACTCTATTATGCAATAATGTGAAAGAAAACAAAATGTGTTTTAAAATTCCCCTCCTTATTGGGCAATCAAAGTGAACAATGCTCCACCTTATTTAATAAGCTAGGTGACCATATGTGAAGACCTGCTCATCAGTTTATGGGTTATATATGTATTATTGTTGGGTTATTTAGAAGTATGTTATACCGGGTAACCTGTTTATCAAAAGACTGTCAGCACTAGCCTGTTAGCTCTCTTTGTATTTCCAAGGAGCTCAGGACAATTATATTCTCCTACCGGTGCATCTAGCCAAGACCCCTGCTGCGGCCGTCTGGAGCCCTTGGAAAGCTAGATCCCGGCAGGGATGGAGAGTCAGGATGTCTGGGGAGGGCAGGGTGCAAGTGTAGAGCTGCAGCTAACGATTATTTTCAAAATCGATTAGTTAGCCGATTATTACGTTCGATTAATCGGTTAAACAATAAAATACATTTTAAAAAATTGCTCCAGTGATGGACTACTAGTTTGTATTGAGATTGTAGTCCATCACAGGAGCCAGCTTTGGAGCAGTGGAAGTAAAAAAAAAAGTGTGGTGTGCAATATAGTGAAATGGAAAGTTTAAAATTATATAGCAATCAATGCAGAATGGCAGCGGCTATAGAGGACTACAAATACCAGCAATAGTACATTATACAGCGCAATGCAGAATATCACCAGCTATAGAGGAGCACAATAAATCCCAGCAATAGTACATTATAGCTGGCAGTATTCTGCATTGGCTGTATAATGTACTGTTGCTGAGTTTTGTAGTCCTCTATAGCTAGTGATATTCGGCATTGCACCACTGTATAATGTACTATTGCTGGGATTTGTTGTGCTCCTCTATAGCTGGTGGAATTCCGCATGGCGCTGTATAATGTACTATTGCTGGGATTTGTTGTGCTCCTCTATAGCTGGTGGAATTCCGCATGGCGCTGTATAATGACTGCACTTTGGGTCGGCCATACATGCTGAGCATGTTCGGCCGACGAGAAGCCACCCGATGTATGGCTGATTTCAGCCGATGTAGGGCTGATTTCAGCCGATATACGGCTGAAATCAGCCGTACCAGCCTGAAGTGAATAGCCGAACAGCGTTCGGCTCACTTCAGGTCGGTCTTTCGCCCAGCTGTCAGAAGCAGGCTGTCGGCCGGCCGCTCAGCCAGCTTCGGCTTTCAGCACGGCTCAGCTGACTTGAGGCATATGCCTTCGGCTCGACTGAGCCGCTCGGCTAAGTTCGGGAGCTGTACGGGCTTTTGTGAATAGCCCCTACAGCAGCCCTTCGGTTCTACTGCACCGAAGGGGTCCTGGGGCCGAAGCTAGCCGAAGGATCGGAAAAAAGCTACGGCTAGATCCTTCGGCTGCTTCGTGAATAGACCCCTGTGTTAAAAGGGACCCCCACCTGTCGCTGAGTAAAGAGGCACTCCGACACATTATTGTTTTTTTATTTGTAATATTCAGAATATTTTATTTAGGTAAATATTAGATGACTAAATATGAATATTACATTGTCTTTAATTCATCCAGTGAGATTACCTCATGACGTTTGCAATGAAAATTACATAAAAACCCCAGAGAGTTAAATATTTCCTGAAAGCACAGACCCTGTAGAATAAAATAACAACAGCTGTAAATTTTTACATTGCATGATATTATCACAACTTTATCAAAACCAAAATTTCTGTAAAAATTAAACCTTATGTTAACTTGAGTGCCCAGATACAGAATATAAACACCAATTTTTGTAAAATATAAAAGATGAGGTCATGCAGAGTAAAAAGATACCCAACATGCCAAGCCTAAAAATTGCTTGTGCGTAAGTGAAGTGGCAACAAAATACGGTACCCTAAACTGTCCATGGGCAACGCTTTAAAAGTATATAAAGGTCATGAGTTTAGAGTTAACTGTGAATATAAGCCCTAGAATTATTGCTTTCACTCTGGCCCATGCAGCAATACCGAACATGTGGAGCACAAATTACTTGTTTACGTTACTCTGCGTGCATTCATGAAGGATGTTACATTTGGTTTTGTATTTTTAAATTTATTTTATTTTTTACCCCTAGTATCACCTTTCCACTGCATAGCTATTCAAGTGCAGATTAATGGAGAACAATGAGGCGAGTGCTTTTCCCTCATCCTCATAGTTTTAACCGACCTGTGACAATGAAACTGTCACAGGTCGGCTCAGTAGATCGGGAGGTGAGCGAACACATACCGGCGTTTGCTCACTTCTCGATCCTGTCAGGGAAGGGACTGGATTCCCCCCTCCTCCAGCGCTTACTGGTGGAACGGATGGGGGAGGGGCGGGTACAGCTGGCTCTGCCTCTAGACAGAGCAGAGCCAGCTGTCACTCACGCAGCTGGGCGGATCCAGACATAATTGTCGGGATCCGTTTCAGCTGCGGCGTCTCAGTATACCGCGAGCTGTAGCTTGCAGTATACTGAGCTTAGGGTGACGGGAGGATGCTAGTTTGTGTCCTCCCGTTACCCTAAGGAGAACTATGGGGAAAAGCCCTAACCCCATATTTCTCCTTTAAACTTTCATAGCTTCTTTCTCTGCTTCTCTACCCGGGGAATTACATCTGAGGAACTGGAAGTGATGCAATCAACGGCGCTTCTGGCCCCATTCAGCGGGTAGAAGATTGATAAACAGATGTTTGCCTGGTCTCTCAGCCCTCTCCACACCGACAACTGATATGCTGGGCATGGGCCAGCAAATTACTAAGTGGTTTACAAAATCTGATATTCACCTCAAAGTCTCAAATGGGAGATCTGTACACTGTAACGGAATTGATTTACTAAAGGAATAGTTTATGTTCACTATGTAAACTATATATTTACTTAGCTTAGTGAATGAGTTGAAGATATATTCAACTCTATTATGCAATAATGTGAAAGAAAACAAAATGTGTTTTAAAATTCCCCTCCTTATTGGGCAATCAAAGTGAACAATGCTCCACCTTATTTAATAAGCTAGGTGACCATATGTGAAGACCTGCTCATCAGTTTATGGGTTATATATGTATTATTGTTGGGTTATTTAGAAGTATGTTATACCGGGTAACCTGTTTATCAAAAGACTGTCAGCACTAGCCTGTTAGCTCTCTTTGTATTTCCAAGGAGCTCAGGACAATTATATTCTCCTACCGGTGCATCTAGCCAAGACCCCTGCTGCGGCCGTCTGGAGCCCTTGGAAAGCTAGATCCCGGCAGGGATGGAGAGTCAGGATGTCTGGGGAGGGCAGGGTGCAAGTGTAGAGCTGCAGCTAACGATTATTTTCAAAATCGATTAGTTAGCCGATTATTACGTTCGATTAATCGGTTAAACAATAAAATACATTTTAAAAAATTGCTCCAGTGATGGACTACTAGTTTGTATTGAGATTGTAGTCCATCACAGGAGCCAGCTTTGGAGCAGTGGAAGTAAAAAAAAAAGTGTGGTGTGCAATATAGTGAAATGGAAAGTTTAAAATTATATAGCAATCAATGCAGAATGGCAGCGGCTATAGAGGACTACAAATACCAGCAATAGTACATTATACAGCGCAATGCAGAATATCACCAGCTATAGAGGAGCACAATAAATCCCAGCAATAGTACATTATAGCTGGCAGTATTCTGCATTGGCTGTATAATGTACTGTTGCTGAGTTTTGTAGTCCTCTATAGCTAGTGATATTCGGCATTGCACCACTGTATAATGTACTATTGCTGGGATTTGTTGTGCTCCTCTATAGCTGGTGGAATTCCGCATGGCGCTGTATAATGTACTATTGCTGGGATTTGTTGTGCTCCTCTATAGCTGGTGGAATTCCGCATGGCGCTGTATAATGTATTATTGCTGGGATTTGTAGTCCTCTGTACAGCGCAGTGCAGAATATCACCAACTATAGAGGAGTACAACAAATCCCAGCAATACATTATACATACAGTGTATATTAGTTGTTGCAGCCCTATGCACGTGATGTGATTACAATCTTATCTGATCACTTTGTGTATAAAAGGTTGCACAGTTGTTCAATAAAGCAGTTTGTTTCACCCTACACTTGGTTTCGGCTAGTGACTGGGTGGACTAGAAGCTAATGATCGTCATGTTGCAGTATCTCCTCAGCAAGTAAGAATACAACGACGGACTTACTCATCCTGAGTAGCGGAGCCTGACACATTGGTGACAAGTGATGGGATGCTCTTTCTTGCATAGGAGACATTCAAACCACCACCGGGACCCTATCCTCATCATCGGATGAGAGGCCGCCCAGCCATGAATGGAACAGCAGTACGACAAGCTCAAGAGGTCCACGTTGAAGAACTTACTGGAAGCCCGGGGAAAAGTCACCAGCAACAAGCCCAAAGCCGCTATCATTGCTGAGCTGATGGAGGGTGACTGTTAAACAGGTTACACAGTATAGCATACTTATCAAAAGACTGTCAGCACCACCTCCCCTTTAGCTCCCTTTGTACTCTCAAGGAGCTCGGTACAATGACATTCTCCTGTATGTGCGTTTAGCCAGACCCCGGCTGTGGCTATCTGGAGCTCATGGGTGGGGATGTAGTCAGGATGTATGGGGAGGGCAGGGTGTATGTTAAGTGATTACAATCTTTTCTGATCACTTTGTGTATAAAAAAGGTTGCTCAATAAAGCAGTTTGTTTCACCCTACACTCGGTTTCGGCTAGTGACTGGTTGCTAATGATCATCGGGTTGCAGCATCTACTCAGCAAGGAACAATATAGCGACGGACTTACTCATCCTGAGTAGTGGAGCACGTCACACCATAGACTTTGCTAAGTCAACCCTAATGTGTCTTTAACAGACTTGTGTTTATGGCATCAGCACAGCCTTTGGCCTATTCACACTTGCGAATGAGGCCAATCTCTTGTGTCTTGTGAATTCCTTCTGTGAATCATGCAATCCCTGGCAGGTGAGAAGGGCTGTACAATTTAATAAGTTGTTACCACCCACAGCCATTTGTGGCCATTCACTTAATCACATATGCTGTGATTAGCTATGATGATCACACCTGGAGGAAGCTGATCACCGAAGTCTCAGGGAGGAATTTGTGAGGCTTGTGGGATTGGCCCCATTTTCAAATGTGAATGCGGTCTAACAGATACAAGCAGATATTTCTATAATGTGAAATGTATCACTTTCAGAATCTAGATAGGGCTTATCTCCTAGGTGATTCCTCCAGTGTACAATGGAATTTATTTTTTAAATTAAAGTGATATTAAAGTCAAAAGGGTTTCAAGATTTTTCAAATGCTGATGAAATCTCTTACAATGGATGCTGCTCCCTGATGTTTTAAAAGTCTTAGTTTTCTACAGAATCAGCTGATCCCATAAACACTTGTCCTGTCTTCCTGTTTTAGAGTGACTCCTTTCTCATACAGAGAGCTATGTAGTCACCCTTGTGTTTTCTGGTAAGCCGTTTGTGTCTTCTCAAACAAACAAAGCAAATCAAGCTACCCCCTTAACCCCACTCCTCTAAGCTAGTAGATGAACGGTTGCTGTAGTCTGTCCTTTGTGATCTTGTACTGGACAAGAATTCGGGGAAGCTGAGAGACATGGACATATTCAGAAACATGATGATTGTTTGGGCAAAAATGTAAAGCAATTATTTGCTGGGCAATGTATATTTGTTTGATCTGGATCCATTATTGAAAAAGTTTGAGAGTTTAATACTACTTTAAGTACTTTCTACGTTCAGAGCATCCAAACAACTTGTGTTTAATGGTGGATCTTCTGGTGACTTATAAGAGATACCTTTTCTGCGTAGCCCTTGCCACAAACTGGGCATTTAAATGGTTTCACTCCAGTGTGAGTCCTCAAGTGAACAGTAAGCTGCGTCTTCAACCTGAAACATTTGTTACATTCTGAACACCTGTATGGTTTCTCTCCTGTGTGCATCCTCTGGTGTGCCTTAAGTTTGCTCTTTTCTGAGAAGCACTTGTCACATTCTGAACACCTGTATGGTCTCTCTCCTGTGTGTATCCTCTGGTGTACCTCAAGTGCGCTCTTTTGTGGGAAGCACTTGTCACATTCTAAACATCTAAATAGATTCTCTCCTGTGTGGAACCTCTGATGTTCAACAAAGCTTTCCTTAGTTATGAAGCTCTTATAACATTCTGAGCATTTAAATGGTCTTTCTCCAGTGTGAGTCCTCTGGTGTCCCATAAGCGTTGCCCTCAATGTAAAACCTTTTTCACATTCAGAGCACTTAAATGGCTTCTCTCCAGTGTGACCCATCTGGTGTCTCATAAGATTTCCCTTCGATGTAAAACACTTTTCACATTCAGAGCACTTAAATGGCTTCTCTCCAGTGTGACTCATCTGGTGTCTCATAAGCCTTGCCATCGATGTAAAACCCTTTTCACATTCAGGGCACTTAAATGGCTTCTCTCCAGTGTGACTCATCTGGTGCTCAATAAGACTTTCCTTCGATGTAAAACGCTTTTCACATTCAGAGCACCTAAATTGCTTCTTTCCAGTGTGAGTCCTCTGGTGTTTCATAAGATTTCCCTTCAATGTAAAACACTTTTCACATTCAGAGCACTTAAATGGCTTCTCTACAGAGTGACTCGTGTGGTGGTTCATAAGACTTCCCTTCGATGTAAAACCCTTGTCACATTCAGAGCACTTAAATGGCTTCACCCCAGTGTGAACCATCTGGTGTTGAGTAAGATTTCCCTTCGATGTAAAACCCTTGTCACATTCAGAGCACTTAAATGGCTTCACCCCAGTGTGAACCATCTGGTGTTTCATAAATTTTGCCATCGATGTAAAACCCTTTTCACATTCAGAGCAGTCAAATGGCTTCTCTCCAGTGTGACTCATCTGATGTTGAGTAAGAGTTCCCTTCGATGTAAAACCCTTTTTACATTCAGAACACTTAAATGGCTTATCTCCAGTGTGAGTCCACTGGTGTTGAATAAAATTTACCTTAAATGAAAAACTCTTGTCACATTCACAGCACTTATATGGTTTCTCTCCTGTAGGACTCCCCTGGTGTTCAGTAAGATGCGTCTCATGTTTTAAGCTCTCCGCAAATTGTCTCTCTTCATTAGGAATCATCTGCTGAACTATTAAAAATGCGTTTGTAATGAAAATGTCCTGACACTTCAAATTCTCATGTGTCATGTCTCCGCTGGTTTCCATTATGTGCTAAAGTATACAGACTTAGTAGTAGCAGAATGATTTCAGACTGCTTACATCCAAAATTGAAGAATTATGGTGGATTCCTGAAAAATATAGAAATAAATTATTATAGAATTGTAGAACAACAAATAAAGACTGACCTCAGAATTTAATACATTTTGGAGTTTTACATCAGAATTGTGTCTTCAGACAGTTTGCAGTTTAAATGATTAGACAGAAAATATAAACATCAATAACTGAAAACAGGTTTGTCTTTTCCGAGTGGAGAATCTTTGTACTCCGCTGAATGACGTATCTTTTACGCCAAACAGGAACATTGGCATTCTATAAGCATTTCCCTTTCAGGAGTCCAGTGGCAATAGTAAAAGCCCCATGGTAATTGGGGAGGTAGCTGTACACATGACTTCACTGTATGGAAGCCCTAATTACACAAGTATTACCTATTAACATACGGGTAATACGGGGTACATCCATGGCATTGGATTTACAAAGCATTAGAGGTTTTCTAGATAGTTTAAAGTGACATTAAACCCTCAGATTTTTTAACATAAAACAATACTGTAATGTGCGCCTTACTGTAATCCATGGTTGTTTCCCTTCTCTTTGATGCTCTTCCTTTTAAATCTGTATCTGTTCTCATGCTTGGAGAGAACTTCCCTTTTCAGCAGACTGCCTTGTCTCACACGGTGTCTGTGTATCCGTTTGTATAGGCTGTAACCTGAGCCAGCACTACAGGAAGAGGCCCTGAGCTGAAAAGGGAAGTTCTCTCCAAGCATGAGAACAGAGCATCAAAGAGAAGGGAAACAACCATGGATTACAGTAAGTCACACATTACACTATTGTTTATGTTAAAAAATCTGAGGGTTTAATGTCACTTTAAAGCAGAACGTTTTCCATTTCCACTATTCCGTCTCTGATTGAAAAGTCAGATTTACTTATCTGAAACAAAATAGAGCCTTGAAAACTTGTATAAAGAGACAAAAGCTTCAGGTGCTGGTTGTATATAGAAATGGATATTATTTTAAATTCATAGTTCCTCCTCCAATGTCTATATCACTACTTCTTCCTGTAGTGACATAGGGGCTAACTGTAAAACTATGGCAGCCAGCGGGGCACATGCTATCTGGCATACACCAAAGTGTCCGATAGCAGTCTAACTCTGCAAGAGATTGAGGGTTCCTTTATGCTGCCTTCCAACCTTTTTTAGCCATAGTTCTCTTTAGGGTTGTCAGAGCACAATGAAAACCAGACAAGCGAAAGGTGCTAGTTAAAATATTTATTAAGAACAGTGTCCACAGGAACAAGCAGAATCATAAACCGGAACAAGGCAGAGTCAGGAGCCAGAGTGGGTAGTCGTCCAAGCCAGGTCAGGAACACAGAGATCAGCGTCGTCAGGAACAAGCCAGGAACAGGAGCCAGGAAATCAGCGTTGTCAGGAACAAGCCAGGAGCAGGAGCCAGGATCGGGTCATACACAGAATCAGGATACACAGAGAAGCAGGAATGCACTAGCAGGAAAGACCATGCCAGGGCAAGGTCAGACTGGACTGATTGGTTTATATATAGTGTGTTGGGTGACACCGTCACTCATAGATAGGCAACTCCCATCTGACTCTGTCAGATGATACTCTCCTGTCTGGCCATAAGAGGGAGTCTGGGAGTAGTGAGCAACATTCCAGAGTCTGCTCAGGCAAAGAAGGAAACACAGGTGAGTAAAATGGCAGCCAAGCCAGAATGCTGCAAACCAGTGAAGTCAGGGTGGAACCCTGACAAGGGTCACAGGAGGACATTTACTACGGCTACAACTAAGGCCCATTTTGGAGGCTGAAACATGTAAGCATTTGTTTGTTTGCTGCTGTTATGCCTTTTTGCAAATAAAGTACTAGATGGACGGATCCCCTTGCGAGTGTCGTTTTTGTTTACCTATTGCTCAGTGAAGGCTCCGGAGGAAGCTTTACCAAGCACCAAGGTTCAAGCAGTGGGATTGGAGACGAGAGTAGAGCTGCTCCGTGTTTCTAAACTATTCTGGCAGACTGTTACAAACAAATTTTACTTCAGAATAAAACTACATGCACACTTTTCTGCAATTGCACTGCACTAGAATGTACGGCATTGTGGTACCACACGTTCCAGTGCCAGATATCACATTGTGGGTGGCAGACACGCTTGGGGTGCCACTAAAATGAATGACACAGCAACACACCTCCCGCACCAGAATTTGTCAGGCCGAAACCCAAAATTACTTTTTAACCCACTTCTTTAACAATTGGGGGAGGGTGGCTTTTTTTTTTTTTCTTTTTACAATTTCCAGAGATAAAGTCCAGAGACACAAAGTCTTCAATCTCTTTTTCTGTAGCCCCAGCACTCAATGAACAGGAAGCACTCAGATAGTAAACAGATAATGTGTCCACCATTGTGAATAAACAGGAAGTGATGTAGAGCACTATGGATCACTGTGATGTTGGAATATTGTCCTGCAGCTCTCCTCCCCACACTGCCCTTTTTGGCCTCCTTACAACTTTCTTCTCCCCGTCTGGTGCCAGCAGGTGGATCAGCTTTGTGTCCCCTTCAATGCCCACGGCCTCTGTCGATACAGGAGGGGGAGAGCAGCAGGGATTGGAGGGGACACAGACAACAGCATGCAGAAGGCTCCCAGTGGGAAGGAGAGCTGCAGAGCTTTCCTCCCCACTCCATCCCCGATCAGAGGGGATACAGAGCCAATGAAACACCAACTCCCAGTGTGAAGAAGAAAACTAGAGACCTAGACAAACTAATTGATGAGATTAACGACAATTCTCATTATCGATTAGTTGGCTTCAGCCCTACTTCCTGTTACCCAAAACCTGGTGCCCAGAACAAAATTGCCGAAGCCATGTTCACTGTCCATAGGAGAGTAGGCTTCAAGGAACTAAACTTATGTCAGATCTAGTGCAGTTTCTCTGGTGCACGTGAGGGGTGCAGACCAGTCAGACTTCTCCCTATCATCTCCGAACTGTCTGAACACGTCAACTGCACTTTAATTGCCACGTTGCATGCCTTTGTGGATACAGAAACACACAGGGAACGATACATAACCCATCTCCTCTTCACTTACCGTGAGGCACCCCAGGAATCCACCAGGTTCTCCCCCTTTAAACTATAGTATAGGATGAAGGACTGAGGACCCTTGACATTGCTAAAGAAGTACTTGGAGGAGCAGCTTCAGGACACTGGGGTCCCTGTGGTACCCTATATCTTGGAATTACATAAAAGGTTGAGCAAACTATCAAGCTTCACTGCTAATCCACTCAAAACTGCCCAAACACACCAAAAGACTTGATATGACTGCAAATCTCACACCTGTGAGTTCATAGAGAAGTAAGAGGTGCTTCTGATTTTCCCAACCTCCAACTATAAGCTGCATTCTACCTGGAAAAGGCCATATTGGATTCCTACATAACTGAATGACACCAACTATGTTCTCACATTAGATGACCAAGGGAAGCAGCAAAAACTGTTCAAGAAATACAACAGGAGCCTGTCCAATTTTACATCTGTCCTATATTCTCCGAGGAAGAAGAGGATATCTTACCTGATCTTCTGGAGGTGACCCACAATCAAGCAAACATGAGCCAAGTCCTGCTGGGCCTGCAACTAAACAAGGGACTACAGGATGCCATGCGGTCTGACCTCCACCAGTGCAAGTCTATATTCTCCTCTCTGCCAGGAAGGACTATGTTGGCCACCCATCACGTGGAGACCTGATCTATACCTATTGAGTTCCTGAATCTGTATGAGATTAGAGCTGGGTGAAATTTTACAATTGGGAGTCATCCATCTATCCAGCAACTCATGGGCCTCAGCTGTTGTATTGTTCCCTTAGGCCCCATTCACACTGAGCGACATGAAAATCGCGCGACTTTGAGCGATATTGCGCGACGTATCGCGCGACTTTTTCAATGGAGCTGTGAACAGCTCCATTGAAATGTATTGAAGAAGCTACATAGAGCGATACCACGCGGAAATATGAGCGATAAATCGCTCAGTGTGAACGGGGCCTTAGGGCCTGTTCACATGATTTTCACGTCCTGATCAGGTGCGGATCTGCAGACGCGGTGCTACTCATGCAGTGCGTATTTGGTCCGGATGCTGACAGTACAGGCGGCAATACATTATGTCTGTGGCTAATGCTGCCTGGAGATTCCCAACCCACCCCCCAGTTGTGTCTGCAACTAAATTTTTTCAGTAATGGATGTTGCACAGTCTTGCACACTGTCTGCAGCAGCCAGCTGGCGAGAATAAAGAGGGAGGGGGTTGGTGGGATGTCATATATGGACAGAGGGGACAAGAGCACCATATATTGAGAAGAAAGGGAAATCTACCTGCATAATATTAACCCACACATATGACAAACTTTATTTGGATTACATGGCCATCATACATTGGATAGCATGACAAGCATACAGTTAGTCAACATACAAGATGCATACATTTTTTTTTTGCTTTCCGTTCCGTTTGCGCGTTTCCGGACCCTTTCCTGACCGGACAAAATGTGACGTGCAGTATTTTTTCGGTCATAACCTGAACGCACTGCACACGTGAGAACTGTAGTCCATAAAACACAAAGGGATACATCGGGATGCATTTTTAGTGCAGGAGCGTACGGGTCAGGTCAGCACAGGAAACGGACGTCGTGTGAACAGGCCCTACAAAGTATTTTTGATAGGCTCTAAGCACCCTAATGTTCACGCTGTCAGCAATGTATATCCCATGGCCGGTATCGATGACAGATGAGGAGAAGAACTCTGTTCCTTTTCTTAGCAGGAAGCTACTAGACATGGAGTTGGCCTACACCACCATTGAGAAAGAATGCTTGGCATTGGTATGGGTTCTAAAGAAGTTGCAGCCATATACCTGCTTTGCCGTGACCGTTGTGACCGTCCATAATCCCCATACTTGGGTTGGGTTTTCGGGGATAATGGACACTTACTGCTGTAGAGCCTAGCCCTATAGTCTTATAACTTCATTATCCTTTATAGGCGACGGGGCCAGCACCAAAATGCTGACAGGTTATCTCATCAGAAGGATAGGTAGCAGCTATGGGTGCCTGACCCATGTAACAGCCATGTAACCCATGAGGATGCCTGCCTGGTACATGTTCAAAAGAGGGGAGGAGTTGTAGTGAAAGCTGCTCCTGTAGCCCTGAGACACTGTCCCCTAATCTTCTCCAGCTCCTCGTGGGTACCCCTCCTGGCTCCCAATCTCCCCCCAGATACAGCAGCAGTCTGGGCTTTGATCTCCGTCACAGAGCTGGCAGATCAAAAGGATCAGCTGCACATCGTTTGGGCTGCAAACCGAGCAGACTCACAGTGCTCTCACTCCTGGCCCCCTCCCTATGTCCTGTGGGGTTTATGTAACCAGCAGTAAGCACATCACTGAAGCCCCCCTTGTGCTGCTGACAGTGGGGTCCTGAAACTTAGACACCGAGATCTCCTGATCCCTACCAATGCAGCCTCCCCAGAACAGATCACAGGAGCGCTGTAGAGATGAGATAATGATAGTGGGGTTCTAGACACTCAGGAACCAAGATAAGCTGCACATACCTGAGTGTACATCTTCTGATGCACCTATGCAGCCTCCCCAGCACAGAAGACGCATGGGAGGGGGGGTGAGGCTTGATGGTCAGCAACAGCCTGTATATGACCCCCCTCCCTTCCCATGCTGCACCTCTAAGGACATGTTTCAGGCCTGTGGGAGATCTAAGCAGGTATTCATCACTGTGACTGACAGATAGGAGGCTGCGCTGGGGCCAGGCTCTGTCTGTGGATTCAAAGAAACAGCTACACAGAGGCTGAAACGTAACCCTGAGGCCCCTTTCACTCGGGCCGCCTCATCGGGTCCACCTGTCAGTTTTTTAGGCAGACCCGATAGGATGCCCAATGTTAGTCTATGGGCAGCCACATCTAAATGAATGGGAGTCCATTTACATCCGATTACCCCCGACTCCGGCCAGGTCCGGGAAACCAAATGGAAGCGTTCCACTTCACCGGAGCGGATTGTGCCGGATCCGGGGTAATACACGTCTGTTTACATCAGGACCCCTATAGACAGACATGGGGTTCCGTCATTTCAGTTTTTCCTCCAGACACGGATGTCACAGCGGTGACCCCCCATCCATACTGCTGTGACCAGAGATCCCCCCTGATTGGACGGTGTTTAAGGGGCCCTACTGTTTACTCAACTATTGCTGTGAGTACTGCTGGGATTTATAGTGCCCTCCCTGGCATATCCTGCTAAAGTCTGCTGAGACTTGTGGTTCCTCCCTCTTGCGTGCTCATAAGGTCTGCTGAGACTTGGATGTTTATTTCTAGAAGAATCCTGTGTCAGAAATGGGTCAGTGTGGTGTCAGTGGTGACAAGCTGAAGAATGGGGATTACCTCCATAGGATGTGATGGAAGGATCTCCTCTAGTGCTGGAATCGGCCGCTCGGGGAGAGAGGAAGTCACCTCAGAGATGTGGGAGGAGTCTGAGGGGAGGTCATGTTATGATTGGCTGGAAGGAAACACAGACCCGGAAGTGACGTCCTAACAGCATCATAGAGAGGAGGAAGGAGGATAGAGAGGTGCAGAGAGGGGAGGGGGAGGAGGTGAGTGAGAACGGAGCACACGGAGGACTGATGATAAGAAGTGGAGGATCTGCTGGAATGGAGCACACGGGGGAGGGGAGAATACTGTGACAGAGAAGAGTTCTCTATATGTACAGTGCGGGGAGCAGAGGAAGAGCCATGGAGGAGGAAAACTATTCCGGGGGACAAAGTGATCAGGAAACTGCTGACATCACATAGATGATGAACCGCTGGGACAGAGACTGCAGAGAGCTATGAGAGGACCGCAATGACAGCAACATGTCTGTGTCTGATGAGAGGAGGCAAGCTCAGCACCACAGCTGTCTTCAGACTACAAGTCCCATCATGCATCTGTCTCTGGAAGTCATGTCTGTGGCAGTCAGAGTCTTGCAATGCCTCATGGGACTTGTAGTTCTACAACAGCTGGAGTGCTGGGCTGTGCTCCCCTGATACAAGGACATCAACCAGGAAAGAAACATGAACAAAAACTGCTGTGTTGGTTTATTTAAAAAAAATGGAGTTTGTTTATAGTGAAGTCTCTGCAGATGTTTCCTCGAAAGCTCCAGTTCCTTTTGGTCTTTATTTAAAAGAATGGGGCTGCCTTTTCGGGGGTTTTTGTACCTCAAAAGTACTTTTCTTTGTAGACTTCACCAGTGTCTGGGCTGAATAAGACTTCTGTGATTCTGGACAAGGATTCTCCTTCTTTCAAAGATCCAAGGGACAGGAAGGTGGAATCAGTAGCGAGATCTACAGTCATGGTCCAGAATACAGGCACCCCAGCATTTCTGTGAGATAATGCAACACTTTGCGCAGAAAATTGTTGCAATTACAAAAGTGTCGGCATTTTCATGTTTATTTCTTTTGTTTGTATTGGTCTGACACAACAAAGTGGAGAAAAAAAAGCCAAATCTGACACATTCCACGGAAAACTCCAAAAATGGAGCAAAGTGGTGCGTTATCTGACAGAAATGCAGGGGTGCCAATATTTTTGGCCATGACTGTACCGTCACTGGATCAGCCTTATGTCCTGTTTTGGCCACCGTCCTTGTATCCCAAACCCTCACAAACTGGAGAGTGAGCACGGTCCTCAATATGTGTGTAAAGGTGCCCACACACCTTACAATAATCGCGGGAAATACGATTATCGTAAGGTGTGTGGAAGCCGTGCGACCTCCACTACTGTAAGGTCGCACAACTCTTAACTTACTAACATGTTCGAGAAACCCGCCGAGCATCGTACAATGTTCGGCGGGTGTGTAGCATGTTCGTAAGATAAAAGCCGGACGGGCCGGTGTGCGCAAGCACACACTGCCCGTTCGGCATTGCGGTCATCGGAAGCCCGCCGATCAGGGGCGCGGCTTGTGATCATCGCAAATACGATCTGCCTGTCTAAGATGGGCAGATCGTACGTTTTTTTAAGTACCTTACAACCATCGCAAGACAAAAGTCTTGTGATGGTTGTAAGGTGTGTGCCCAGCGTAACGCTTTGCTGGATATTGGACCTCATGTCCAGAATTTCTTTTAAGCATGTCGTTTTATTCAAGTTTTTTCAATGAGAACAGACAATTTCTCAAGAAATATCAATGGAATAACCAGCGCAATAGAGAAATGAGAGCAATACACTTGCAAAATAAAGAAGTAGGTGCATGTCTTGGTCAATGAGATGTATCAACGTATATAAGAGTGCAGTCAACTAGTACACAATAAACCAGAGCTCATCAGAATTTCTTTTTTGGCTGTCATTCTTCACCATATGTTGTGACTTATACGCTGGTCAGCTGACCAGACTAGGGCTGCAACAACTAATCGACATAATCGATTATAATCGATTATTGAAAAAGTTGTCAACTTTTTCAATAATCGATTAATCGGCTTCCTATCCGTTGGCCCTGTTCACGGCTCCACACATGCTACGCGCCGCACCTCCTCCCCACCTCACACTCGCAGATCCGCCCGCATCCACGCCGCACCTCCTTCCCGCCCGCCCACATCCACGATCGGCACAGGCACGTGTGGAGATGTAGTAAAGAGGAGCAGGTGTGGGGGGATGACAGCCGCCGATAGACAGGTCCGATCTCAGAAGCAAGTTGCTGGAAAACTGCTCAGGTAAGCCTGCACACTCCCACACATGGTGCTCTATAATGTATTGCTGGGATTTGTATTCCTAAACCGATTAATCGAACTTAATAATCGGCTAACTAATCGATTTTGAAAATAATCGTTAGCTGCAGCTCTAGACCAGACTCTTAAGAACCCCCCTTTCTATTTACCTTTTTAGGGTAATCATTTCTTTGGGACAATGCTGGTTGATATAATGAAAAATATCATGTGAGGTAAGAGTAAATTTTTTCCACAGCTTAAACGCCTCCTGGCCGTCCGTTATAATGAGCTTGCGGGACGTGACTGGCCGTCAAAAGATAGCCTGTTGGCCCCACCCACTCGTGCACCCCGCCCACTCGCGTGTCCTGCACGCACCTGCTGGAAGCTACCCAAATTTAAAAACAGGCAGCGATGCCTGCTTACATATATATACACTGAGTGGCCAGATTATTATGACCACCTGACGTTTGTAGGCAAATTAGCTATAATAATTTGGCGCTGAAGTACTACGTCGGGATCCACTCCGGCTGCGGCGTCTTAGTATATAGGGACCTGTAACTCGCGGTATACTGAGCCTAGGGTAACGGGAGGACGCTAGTTTGTGTCCTCCCGTTACCCTAAGGAGAACTATGGGGAAAAACACTGACCCCATAGTTCTCCTTTAAAGTGTTTAAAGACTGGACTGTCAGCCGAAAATCTGGGTCTGAACGTGCGAATTGTGGCCGTCAGCGACTAGTCAATGTTAGGGCAGAACGGAGAGTGGGAAGACTGGTACAAGACAACAGAAGGGTAACAGTGCCGTGTCAGATTCCTCGCATCACCTTTCAACATCTCGTGGAGTCACAAGGCGGCCCAACAAAGTCATCTCGTGGCCCAACGAAGTACTGATGGGGGGGTCATAATAATCTGGCCACTCAGTGTATATATATATATAAAGAAAATGGGGGGAATTTATCATTGTATTCTGCAACAATAAACCTGTTGCAACACAAATTTCGAAAACACTGCACAACTTATTAATCTAGTGTTATATGGGTTCATGAACGTGACGTAGAACAGCAGGTGGCACGTTTGCTGCAAGTATAGTCATTTTGGTCACAGAGAGCTGGTGAAAGAGAGTGGTTTATGGGAGATTTGTGAGACTGGGGAGGAGAAGGAGGGGACAACAAAGAGAGAAATTAATGGAGGATGGGAGAGGCCAGAGAGAAGATTTGGAAGATGGGGGTTACACCAGAGAGAAATAAAGGTTTTATGATAGAGTGTGAGGCAGCGGAGAGATGACTTATGAGAGGCAGAGACACAGTGGAGAAGGAAGATTTCTGGAATGGCCGAGAAACAATCAGTGGTCATATTTTTTAGATGGGGAGACATTGCAAACAGGGAAGATTCTTCTCCTGTGTATCCTTTGATCTATGAATGAGCTCTTAATCCAGTCTCTGCAACTGTTACAATAGGAAGAAGCAACTGCCGGCAATACCTTCTCTTACTGTGCGCCAGTGCACGGCTTCCCCCGAACTACCAGAGCATAACCTCTGACTCTTTAACCCTTTAACATGCCAGTCACTGACATGGGAAGTCATATTTTAGACAGAAAGGTATGTAGAGCCGTTTTCCACAGGTAGGGGTTAAAGGAGGAGTGCACAGACTTCTCTGACAGGATAACACAACCCGCAATACTTTAAGACGTCCTCCTGAGGACTTCCTAAAATGTTCACTGTGCTGTGTGATTTCATATGCAGAGGATTGTCGCAGAGCTGACATAAGTGTGTGGATTATGTGTCTTGTCGCTATTTGTATCCATCAGGTCACATATTCTAAAGTGTTGAAGCGTTGGTGGAAAAATGACACAAATGCAGAACAATGTGCACTCCTTTAGCATTATTTTACAAGATGTGACTGCGAGAAGACAGTTGCAAACCCGTTGATAAGTTCCCCCCCAATGTATATTGACTTTCCACACATATTTATGTAACGGTGTCAGCCAAACGATCAGACAATTGGTAATGTGCAATTTAGTATTTACTGAGTAAAAGGAATGTAAACATGAATTGCACCGGGGGGGAACAGATCTAACAACGTAAAAGCATTTCTACATTTCAATCCAGGTATGAAGAAGAGGGATGAATAAACATATAACGGGAAGGATCAGTTCTTGAACAGGCCACTAGGGGGCAGCACACATTATTAGTTCTAGCAAAGCTTAACATGGTTATACTTGCTGAAAATGAACCGACCTTGGATCACAATCCCCTCACAGGCAGGCAGATTGATGGCCGAGAGGGCTGGCGGCACAAACAGATGTCTTGGGTCAGCAGGTTCTGGTGGCTGAAGGTACGGCCATCCCACTATGTGTTCAGTATCCCTGCACTGACTACAACAAAGTCCACTCCAGTGACTGGGGCTTGTACAGAGACTGCGCCCTCTTGTGCTCACTGCTGGCAGCCCACACACCAGACTAAGCAGGGGAGGACCCAGCACCTGGTGACGGCTCACTTGCCCAGTCACTGCTGCCCCATCAGACAGGGTCACTGTGAGCACCAGAGGGTGGGAAAAGCTGGAATTTATATCCGCTGGTTGTATCCAGGAGCATAGGGAATGATGGAAGCCTAGAGGATTTTGGGAAACTGTTAAAGGGACCCACACCTGTCGCTGAGTAAAGAGGCACTCCGACACATTATTGTTTTTTATTTGTAATATTCAGAATATTTTTTAGATGAATATAAATGACTGAATATGAATATTACATTCTCTTTAATCCATTCAGTGAGATTACCTCATGACTCTGCACATTCTCCTTCAACCCTTTCGCTGCCAAGGCATTTTTGTTTTATTTGTTTGCACACGTTATAATACATATTTTAGGGCTGCAAATTAATTAAACCCTCCCGAGAGTTAAATATTTCCTGAAAGCACAGACCCTGTACAATAAAATGACAGATGAAAATGATTACTTTGCATGATATTAGTGCAACTCTCACTCAAATCCAAAATGTCAGTAAAAATTACACTTAAAGGAGAACTATGGGGTTAGGGCTTGTCCCCATAGTTCTCCTTAGGGTAACGGGAGGACACAAACTAGCATCCTACCGTCACCCTAGGCTCAGTATACCGCGAGCTGTAGCTCACGGTATACTGAGATGCCGCAGCTGGAGCGGATACCGACAATTATGTCTGGATCCATCCAGCTACGTGAGTGACAGCTGGCTCTGCCTATCTAGAGGCAGATCCAGCTGTACCCGCCCCATCTGTTCCGCCAGTCAACGTTGGAGGATCGGAGCGGGGAATCCAGCCCCTCCCGTCACAGCAGAGAGCCGTGACAGGATCGAGAGGTGAGCGAACGCCGGTATGTGTTCGCTCACCTCCCGATCTACTGAGCCGACCTGTGACAGTCTCATTGTCACAGGTCGGCTAGAACTATGAGGTGAGTG
>NW_017307853.1:272237-275373 GCF_000935625.1 Nanorana parkeri
TTATTAATCTAGTGTTATATGGGTTCATGAACGCGAAGTAGAACAGCAGGTGGCACGTTTGCTGCAAGTATAGTCATTTTGGTCACAGAGAGCTGGTGAAAGAGAGTGGTTTATGGGAGATTTGTGAGACTGGGGAGGAGAAGGAGGGGACAACAAAGAGAGAAATTAATGGAGGATGGGAGAGGCCAGAGAGAAGATTTGGAAGATGGGGGTTACACCAGAGAGAAATAAAGGTTTTATGATAGAGTGTGAGGCAGCGGAGAGATGACTTATGAGAGGCAGAGACACAGTGGAGAAGGAAGATTTCTGGAATGGCCGAGAAACAATCAGTGGTCATATTTTTTAGATGGGGAGACATTGCAAACAGGGAAGATTCTTCTCCTGTGTATCCTTTGATCTATGAATGAGCTCTTAATCCAGTCTCTGCAACTGTTACAATAGGAAGAAGCAACTGCCGGCAATACCTTCTCTTACTGTGCGCCAGTGCACGGCTTCCCCGAACTACCAGAGCATAACCTCTGACTCTTTAACCCTTTAACATGCCAGTCACTGACATGGGAAGTCATATTTTAGACAGAAAGGTATGTAGAGCCGTTTTCCACAGGTAGGGGTTAAAGGAGGAGTGCACAGACTTCTCTGACAGGATAACACAACCCGCAATACTTTAAGACGTCCTCCTGAGGACTTCCTAAAATGTTCACTGTGCTGTGTGATTTCATATGCAGAGGATTGTCGCAGAGCTGACATAAGTGTGTGGATTATGTGTCTTGTCGCTATTTGTATCCATCAGGTCACATATTCTAAAGTGTTGAAGCGTTGGTGGAAAAATGACACAAATGCAGAACAATGTGCACTCCTTTAGCATTATTTTACAAGATGTGACTGCGAGAAGACAGTTGCAAACCCGTTGATAAGTTCCCCCCCAATGTATATTGACTTTCCACACATATTTATGTAACGGTGTCAGCCAAACGATCAGACAATTGGTAATGTGCAATTTAGTATTTACTGAGTAAAAGGAATGTAAACATGAATTGCACCGGGGGGGAACAGATCTAACAACGTAAAAGCATTTCTACATTTCAATCCAGGTACGAAGAAGAGGGATGAATAAACATATAACGGGAAGGATCAGTTCTTGAACAGGCCACTAGGGGGCAGCACACATTATTAGTTCTAGCAAAGCTTAATATGGTTATACTTGCTGAACATGAACCGACCTTGGATCACAATCCCCTCACAGGCAGGCAGATTGATGGCCGAGAGGGCTGGCGGCACAAACAGATGTCTTGGGTCAGCAGGTTCTGGTGGCTGAAGGTACGGCCATCCCACTATGTGTTCAGTATCCCTGCACTGACTACAACAAAGTCCACTCCAGTGACTGGGGCTTGTACAGAGACTGCGCCCTCTTGTGCTCACTGCTGGCAGCCCACACACCAGACTAAGCAGGGGAGGACCCAGCACCTGGTGACGGCTCACTTGCCCAGTCACTGCTGCCCCATCAGACAGGGTCACTGTGAGCACCAGAGGGGGGGAAAAGCTGGAATTTATATCCGCTGGTTGTATCCAGGAGCATAGGGAATGATGGAAGCCTAGAGGATTTTGGGAAACTGTTAAAGGGACCCACACCTGTCGCTGAGTAAAGAGGCACTCCGACACATTATTGTTTTTTATTTGTAATATTCAGAATATTTTTTAGATGAATATAAATGACTGAATATGAATATTACATTCTCTTTAATCCATTCAGTGAGATTACCTCATGACTCTGCACATTCTCCTTCAACCCTTTCGCTGCCAAGGCATTTTTGTTTTATTTGTTTGCACACGTTATAATACATATTTTAGGGCTGCAAATTAATTAAACCCTCCCGAGAGTTAAATATTTCCTGAAAGCACAGACCCTGTACAATAAAATGACAGATGAAAATGATTACTTTGCATGATATTAGTGCAACTCTCACTCAAATCCAAAATGTCAGTAAAAATTACACTTAAAGGAGAACTATGGGGTTAGGGCTTGTCCCCATAGTTCTCCTTAGGGTAACGGGAGGACACAAACTAGCATCCTACCGTCACCCTAGGCTCAGTATACCGCGAGCTGTAGCTCACGGTATACTGAGATGCCGCAGCTGGAGCGGATACCGACAATTATGTCTGGATCCATCCAGCTACGTGAGTGACAGCTGGCTCTGCCTATCTAGAGGCAGATCCAGCTGTACCCGCCCCATCTGTTCCGCCAGTCAACGTTGGAGGATCGGAGCGGGGAATCCAGCCCCTCCCGTCACAGCAGAGAGCCGTGACAGGATCGAGAGGTGAGCGAACGCCGGTATGTGTTCGCTCACCTCCCGATCTACTGAGCCGACCTGTGACAGTCTCATTGTCACAGGTCGGCTAGAACTATGAGGTGAGTGAAAAGCACTCACCTCATACTTCTCCTTTAAGTTGATTTTAGTGCCCACAAACACAACAGAATCTTTTATTGTAAAATATAAAAGATGAGGTTATACCGAGTAAATAAATACACAACATGCCAAGCCTAAACACTGCTTGTGTGCCCGTGAAATGGCAACAAAATATGGTACCCTAAATCATTCATAGGCAATGCTTTAAAAGCCTATAAAGGTCATACATTTAGAGATAACTGTGAATATTAGCCCTAGAATTATTGCTCTCACTCTGGCACACGCGGCGCTACCAAACATGTGAAGCATCATTATCTTGGGGGTTTTTTTTTAATGTTACTCTGCATGCCTTCGTGGGGGGCTTTAACTTTTTTGTATTTTTACTTTTATTTTGTTTTTTTGAAACTTTCGTTTTTACCTTACTTAATTGCTATCACATAAGGAGGATTACAAGCCCCCTATGTGATAGCATATTAGGTGGTGACAGGTACTTTTTAAAGGTGACATTAGAAGTCTATCAGACTCCTGGTATCAACTTTCTACTGCAAAGAAGCTATTTAACCTCCCTGGCGGTATGATTATGTCAGGAATTTTGTACCAAAAGCGGTACATTGTTTTGCATGGAAATTTGGTGTTATCTGTTGTAGGCCTGTAATTCTTAGTAAATCTTAGGAATAACTCACCTAAATCTGTCCAAACAAGAGTCCAGTAGACATCCCAGGTATGATAAA
>NW_017307853.1:275438-285214 GCF_000935625.1 Nanorana parkeri
TTTTTATAATTATTTATTATATTATAATTTCTTATAATTGTGAAAAAGTGTCAGGCAGGGCACTGGACAAAGCTCTAGGGACAAAATTGAAGTGAAATAGTTTGATACATAAGTGTAATCATAGCAGATTACATTGTATTGTGTGTATTCTGTGTATATTGCAACTTTTCACTTTTGAATTTCCCGCCGGCTGTGACACTCGAAAACGAAACTAAAAGTCAGATGCCGGCTTTTAGTTTCATTTTTGGCCGCGTACAGCAGAGGACGCCGCGGGATCGCAGGGACAAGGTGAGTGTCACTTTTCTCTGCAGCCCCGAGTCTGGCTCGGGGTTACCGCTCCTAGCATTGAAAATTCATCCCGAGCCAGAACAGGGAGGTTAAGTGCAGATCACGCTTGAATAGCTTATTTCCTGTGTTCTCTCACCAAGGAATGACATCTGAGGATCTGGAAGCGATGCAATCAGCGTTTCTGACCCTATTCAGCAGGGAGGAGATTGATAAACAGATGCTTACCAGTCTCTCACCCCTCTACCCACTGACAACCATAATGCCAGTCCTGGGCCAGCAGAGCCCAGGAAGCAAGGCGCGGAGGGGGGGCAGCACACGTCACTGGCCCCTGGAAGCGATCTAGCAGCAGCTTAGCCATCAGAATTGCTTTCAGTGTAAAGCTGATTGTTGGCTTTCAACAGCTGAACAGTACCCACTGCCGGCGGCGTACGGCATACAATCGCAAGAAAAGAGTTATTGCCTTGACACCACCTCTAAAATTTAAACATAAAAATGTGTGTGTATATATACAAATTACACACACACACACACACACAAAACTAATTGCAAACCCTGGTAGATTGCTGCAATGAAATTAATAATGTGTGGAGAGCAAATTACTAGGTGGACTACAAAACTCTAAACAGGTAATCTGAAAGTCTCAAATGGGAAATCTGTACACTGCAATGGGATTGATTTACTAAAGGAAAAGTTTATGTTCACTGTGTAAACTATATGTCTAATTAGCTTAGTAAATGAGTTAAAGATATTAAAATCTATTATCTAATAATGTGAAATAAAAAAAATTCTGATTTAAAATGTCTCTCCTGACTGGCAAAGTGAAAACGGCTTCACCTTATTTAATAAGCTAGGTGACCATACACTTTGCTAAGTCAACCCCAATGTGTCTTTAACAGATTTGTGTTTATGGCATCAGCACAGCCTTTGGCCCCATTCACACTTGCAAATGGGGCCGATCGCTTGCGTCTTGTGAATTCCTTCTGTGAATCATGCGGTCCCTGGCAGGTGAGAAGGGCTGTAACATTTAATGAGTCGTCACCCGCCACAGCCATTCGCATATGCTGCAATTAACTATGATGATCATACGTGGAGGAAGCTGATCACCTAAGTCTCATGGAGGAACCTAAGTCTCAGGAAGGAACCTAAGTCTAAGGGAGGAATTTGTGAGACTTATGCGATTGGCTCCATTTCCATGTCTTAATGAGGGTCTAACAGATAAAAGCAGATATTTCTATGATCTGAAATGTATCGCTTTCAGAATATGGATAGGACTTCTCTTCTAGGTGATTCCTCCAGCGTCCAATGAAATTTGTTTTTTTTATTAAAGTCAAAAGGATATTAAACTACTTCGAATGCTGATAAAATCACTTGCATCGGATGCTGCTCGTTGATGTTTAAAAGTCTTAGTTTTCTACAGAATCAGCTGATCCCCTAAACACTGCTCCTGACTTCATGTTTTAGAGTGACTCCTTCCTCATGCAGAGTGCTATGTAGTCACCCTTGTGTGTGCTAGTAAGCTGTTTCTCCCTCCACAAACATAGCAAATCAAGATTCTCCCCTCCCCTGACACCCTCTCCTCCCTGCTAGTAGATAAACAGTTGCTGTAGTGTGCAGTCTTTTGTGATCTTGTACTGGGCAGGAAGTTCAGTGAAGCTGAGAGACTTGGAAGCAGTTGTTCAGAAATATAATGATTGTAAGCGTTTGGGCAAATATGTAAAGCATTTCTTTGCTGGGCAATGTAGATTTGTTTGATCTGGATCCATTATTGAAAAAAAGTTTAATACTACTTTAAGTACGTTTCATATTCAGAGCCTCCAAACAACTTGTATTTAATGGTGGATCTTCTGGTGACTATTAAGATTTCCCCTATGTGTGAAGCCCTTGTCACATTCTGAGCATTTAAAGGGTCTCTCTCCGGTGTGAGTTATCTGCTGAACAAGGAGCTGAACTTTCTTGGTGAAACATTTGTCACATTCTAAACACATAAAAACAGATTATCTCCAGTGTGCTTCTTCTGGTGTTCAACAAGACTTCTCCTTTCTACGAAGCCCTTGTCACATTCTGAGCATTTAAATGGTTTCTCTCCAGTGTGAGTCCTCTGGTGAGCAGTAAGTCCTTTCTTTAGTGCATAGCCCATTCCACATTCTGCACATGTATATGGCTTCACTCCAGTGTGATTCCTGTGGTGTATCACAAGATATTCCTTCGATGTAAAATGCTTTCCACATTCTGTGCATTGAAATGGCTTCTCTCCAGTGTGACTCCTCTGGTGTCTCATAAGATTCGTCTTCAATGCAAAACCCTTTTGGCATTGAAAGCACTTAAATGGCTTCTCTCCAGTGTGACTCATACGGTGTTGAGTAAGCTTTGCTTTCGATGTAAAACCCTTTTCACAATCAGTGCACTTAAATGGCTTCTCTCCAGTATGATTCATATGGTGTTGATTAAAATTTGCCTTAAATGAAAAACTCTTGTCGCATTCAGGGCACTTATATGGTTTCTCTCCTGTAGGAGTCCCCTGGTGTTCAGTAAGATGTGTCTCATGTTTTAAGCTCTCCACAAATGGTTTCTCCTTATTAGGAATCATCTGTTGAACTATTAGAATTGTGTTTGTAATGGGAATTTTCCGACACCCCAAATTCTTGTGTGTCATATCGCCTCTCGGTTCCATTATGTGCTAAAGTATACAGACTTAGTAGTAGCAGAATGATTTCAGACTGCTTACATCCAAAATTGAAGAATTATGGTGGATTCCTGAAAAAAAATATAGAAATAAATTATTATAGAATTATAGAACAACAAATAAAGACTGACCTCAGAATTTAATACATTCTGAATTTTTACACCAGAATTGTGTCTTCAGACAGTTTGCAGGTGATATGATTAGACAGGAAATATAAACATCAATAACTGAAAACAGGTTTGTCTTTTCCGAGTGGAGAATCTTTTACTCCAAGCCCCCAAACAGGAACATTTACATTCTTTAACCATTTCCCTTTAGCAGTCCAGTGGCAATAGTAAAAGCCCCCGGGTAATTGGGGAGGTATCTGTACACATGACTGCACTGTATGGAAGCCTTAATTACAGAAGTATTACCTATTAACATACGGGTAATATGGGGTACATCCATGGCACTGGATTTACAAAGCATTAGAGGTTGTCTAAAGATAATTTAAAGCAGAAGGTTTTCCATTCCCACTATTCCATCTCTGATTGAAAAGTCAGATGGCACCATATGAAGAGGAAGGAGTCACTGCTCTGGGTCCCTCCATTGAGTAAATGTAAGCTTAAGCAGTTGCATTCTATAAACAGCCTTTTTTCAGCAAAGGAGTAAAATACTGCCTTGAAAACTTGTATAAAAGCCCAAAGCCAATCACACAAATAAACAGACTTGACTAACAAGTTAAATGGGAGCCAAGTCCAGAGTCAGCCCTTTCAGTGCTGCTGGATTCACACCCTGTAGCTATAATGGGCACATGGGGGCTTAAACATAAGGGGTGACTGCGGAACAATGGAAGGGGTCTCCCAATACAAGTCTGCAGTCTGGTCAAGGGCAGGATACTGAGGTATAAGGAAACACCGTCTCGGCTTCCCTATGTACCCCCCACATGAATGAAAATAGGTCTCTGGGGTCCTCCTGATCCATGGCGCGTACATAAATGGTCCTACACAGCCCAAAGCGCCATTGGCAAGCCCCTTTCCATTGTGAGCAGGCGATCGGTAGCGGGTACATAAGTCCCCTGGGAATAAGCAGTCTCTTAGGCACAGATACCAAATCCAAGGGAGTAGTGGCAAACAGTGCAGTGTTTATTAGTGAGATTTACAAGAGCATTCACAGGTGCTGTACTAGGGGCTCACAAGAAATCAACATAATAAAACCTAGCCGTATCCCGGCACTAACTTCACAAACAAAAGATACAGCTCCTAACTAACAGGCTGAGCAGGCCAACCGCTTGTCAGCCTCCACCTAAACTGTTTGCATGTTTTCCACCATACCTTGTAGCTCTCTCAGACAGGACTTGTCTGATCCCCAAGAAGAGAGATCCGAGTACAGGTTCCAAGTGAGATTAAATTTCCAGTGGAGAGAGGAGTAAATCCAGCACTGGAGCCTGGATCAGCAATTCCTAAATGTATAGGAGAGGAACCTGGGAGACCTATAAACTCCAAACAGGACTTTCCCAGGCTACCTCTGGGATGCTCTGCTACACAATCAATAGAACCCCCTCCACAGCCAAGGCCCATAGTCTGTGGGAAGGAGGCAAGCCTGCAGTCCTCTCCAAATAACAGAGCCATGGAGAGAGAGAGAGAGAGTGAAAGAGAGAGAGAGTGAAAGAGCGAGAGAGAGAGTGAAAGAGCGAGAGAGAGAGTGAAAGAGCGAGAGAGAGAGTGAAAGAGCGAGAGAGAGAGTGAAAGAGAGAGAGAGAAGAGAGAGTGAACGAGAGAGAGAGAGTGAACGAGAGAGAGAGAGTGAACGAGAGAGAGAGAGAGTGAACGAGAGAGAGAGTGAACGAGAGACACACACACACACACTTGTCGCTGCTGTTAAAGCCTACTAAATGTTGGACCAAAGAAAATTAATTATGATATCCAGGAGGGTGAACTACTATGCAGTGGCACCGGATGACTATTGTGCTTAGGAGCTCACCTCATCTTCATAAGAACTCCTTTAAAATGTATGCACACAAAATATCTCTATCCCACACTATGGATACAACGGGAGCCGCGGAATTGGATTGCAATCACTGTGTTAGAGCGTTGGGTCTCAACTACAAGGAACAGCTGGTCTGGATGTTGAAGGATGCCGGGCAGCAGCAAGAGTCAAGCGTCAACATTGTTCAGTCACAACCCAGGGAAGATGTGCCGGGGCTCCTCGGTCCTGCCAGCAAGAGCCCGTAGGTTTCTGGTATGAGGAAGAGATTCTGGGGGCAGATGCTATAACATTGAATAAACTTAAAAGAGAACTAAGGGGTAAGTGTTTTTCCCCACGGTTCTCCTAAGGGTCACGGAGGAGGACACAAACTAGCTTCCTCTCGTGACCCAAAGCTCAGTATACCCCGAGCTACAGCTTGCGGTATACCGAGACGCCGCAGCCGGGGCGGATCCCGACATTACTGTCGAGATCCACCCTGCTGCGTGATTGACAGCTGGCTCTGCCTATCTAGAGGCGGAGCCAACTGGTGACTGGTGACATAGAGCCGACATGTGACAGTTTAATTGTCACGCGTCGGCTCGAACTATGAGGATGAGTGATTGCCACTCACCTCATAGTTCTCCTTTAATTAATTAAAAATAGGCAGCAAGATTGGGAAGTTTCAAACAGCTGTGCAGCTGTCCCTATACTAACACCTTCAGTAACCAAGGCCCTAAAGGTGCCCATACACCTTACGATTATCAGACAAAACTTTTCGTCCGATGATCGCAAGATTAATTTAGCCGTAATTAACGAAAAGCACCTGGACGAAATGCGGTAAATGATTTGCCGTATTTTCGTTAGCGCAAGCGCAGTGTAGATCGTACGACTTTTGACAGACTGAAACGCCAGCAACCTTACGAAAATCGTACGATCTAGCAAAGTTTTCAAACATGCTTGACTGTCAAAAGAACAGTACTGTCGGTCGGACACTGCAATGCACACATACGATTATCGGACGAAAAGGATTTTGAGCACCAGTCAGAACTCCCACAGACTGGATATGTAACATGATGGGGCTTACCAGATGGCGCTGTTGTTATTGGTTACCGAATGCTGGACCAAAGAAAAGGAAAGATAATGATATCCAGAGGGCAGTGCTGGTCTACTATGCAGAGGCACCGGATCCTTATCAAGCTCAGGAGCACACCCCATCTTCAGAAAAACTGTTTTAAAATGTATGAGCCCAAAATATCTCTAGCATGTAGACAGTGGTGTGTAGAGGAGAATGCAATCTTCCCAGAGCAAATCATCCCGGTTATTTTAAAAGAACAGTTCTGCTACAAATGCCCCTCCGAGATTCAACAGAGGGTGTGAGAACAGAAACCTGCCACGCTGGATGAAGCTGCAGCCTTAGAGGATGAGGCCCTTATCATCAATCCCCAATGGAAAAGAGTTGCTGTTGAGGGGCCACTCTATCAGTATCATTGCCTCTCCCTCCATACCGTATATGCCCCCCACACCATCAAATGGGTCACCGACCAGCGCCACCCGCTGGATGCCACCTCCCCATATTTCTGCTCCCCCATGATGATCCTCCAGGCCTAACTCCGACAAAAACCACTTGGGCTATGGGCAACGTGGACACTATCCGGCTAGCTGCCCCAATAAGCGGACCATACACTAAGCAAATTTTGTCCAGTTTTTGATAAGCAGTCCGAAATTCACACAGAGGGTGCTGCTGTTGGCACCCTTCCAGCCAGCAAGCCTCAATCAGCTGATCAAAGCAGCTAGTTGGAAAATCTTCAAACGAACGTTGTCTGTAGCCAATGAGCTGCAAGCACCGTTCAGGTATTCTGAAAGCCTGTTGCAAACAAAGTTTACTTCAGAATAAAACTGCATGCACAATTTTTTGCAATTGCGCCGCACGAGAATGTACAGCATTGCGGTATCGTACGTTCCATTACGGGCGATCTCATTGTAGGTGGCAGGCGCCTATGGGGGTGCTACTGAAATGAATGGCACCGCAACACACCTCCCACACCGGAATGTGTCAGGCCAAAACCGAAAATTACTTTTTCCCCCACTTTAACAATTGGGGGAGGGTGGATTTATTTAGTTTTTTACTTTTTTGCTATTTTTTTAAATTGTTTTTTCTTTTCCTATACTGTTAGGGGCTTTGGGGAAATATCAGAAGTCCAGAGACAGAGTCCTCCATCTCTTTTTCTGCAGCCCCAGCGCTCAGTGAACAGGAAGAACTCAGTACAGAGGCTTCCTGTTCATTCATAAATCGAGATAGTAAACAGATCCTGTTCATTCACAATTGTGGACACAGGAAAGGATGTAGAGCACTACTGAGAAAGATCAACAAATATTTCATATCTCTTCCCCCACACAGCCCCACTCTGCCCTCTGACAGCTATATCCTCCCCCTGGGTGCCAGCAGATGGATCGGCTCTGTGTCCCCTCCGATCCCCGTTGCCTCTGCCGATACAGGTGGGGGAGAGAAGCAGGGACCAGAGGGGACACAGAACACAGCATGCTCCCAGTGGGGAGGAGAGAGCAGCAGAGCCAATGCGGCTGCAGTAGGAAGGTTTGGTGGAGCTCTCCTCACCACTGGGCATCAGCTGCAGGGGTCTGTGTTCCCCTCCGATTCCTTCCTGGAGGTGCAGGGATCAGAGGGGACACAGAGCAGATGAAATACCGGCTCCCAGCATGGGGGAGAGAACTTGGGGACCCAGACCAACTTATCGATGAGATAAGGAGGAGAGAAACTAGGCATGCACCGCAACTTTGGCTGAAAGATAGCACTTTCGGCATTTTGCCGAAAATGAAATTTTCAGCCAACATGTTTCAGTGGATTAAATTTCGGTGCGTCCCTACTAAAAAAATCCAAGATTTTTCATAGACTCTGAGCATCTTAATGATCACGCTGTCGCCAATGAATATCCCGCACCCGGTATGGATGAGCTGATTGACAGTCTGGTTTGCGCTTGATATGTCACCGCTTTGGAGGTAAGCAAGGGCTATAGGCAAATCCCCCTAATAGGGAAGGGTAGGGAATGCTCAGCCTTCATTACCTACATAGCTAAGCAGGTATTCATCACTGTGACTGACAGATCGGAGGCTCTGCTGAGGCCAAGGCTCTGTCTGTGGGATCAATGAAACAGCTACACAGAGGCTGTCAGTTTTTTAGGCAGACCCGATTGGATTTCCAATGCTGCTGAGACTTGTAGTTCCCCCCTGTTGTGTGCTCATGAGGTCTGCTGAGACTTGTGGTTCCTCCCCGTCAGGTGTTGTCCCCCTACAAGATTAACTCTTGCTACACCTCACCGCCCCGTGTCTCTCTTGCTGTACCATATTGCTGCCTTGTGGCCCCCTGCTGTACCATATTGCTGCCTTGTGGCCCCCTGCTGTACATGTAACAGAACAAGACTTTGTATCCATTATTATGTATCACAATATTACACTTGGAGCACATCATTGCTGGAACATCCGCACAGATAATATATCGGGGGGAGGGAACCTCAGCAACCTGCTGTGGAACTACAAGTCCCATGAGGCATGCAAGACTCTGACAGCCCCAGACTTGACCCCCTGAGACAGAGGCATGCTGGGATTTGTAGTGTGTCCTGTGGTCGCCTCCTCCATGGTGTAAAAATAAAGACAAGATGGATCTGAGAGACATTTGTGTCCAGAATCAGGAAGAGAAAATAAAGGTGATTTCCAGAGGTGATTGGAATGAAGAGTGTGAGCGGAGCTCAGGATGGGGTCAGGTCTAGATGTGTCAGAAATGGGTCAGTGTGGTGTCAGTGGTGACAAGCTGAAGAATGGGGATTACCTCCATAGGATGTGATGGAAGGATCTCCTCTAGTGCTAGAATCGGCCGCTCGGGGGGAGAGAGAGGAAGTCACCTCAGAGATGTGGGAGGAGTCTGAGGGGAGGTCTTGTCATGATTGGTCGGAAGGAACACAGACCCGGAAGTGAAATCCTAATAGTATCATAGAGAGGAGGAAAGAGGTGCAGAGAGGGGAGGGAGAGGAGGTGAGTGTAAGTGAGAACGGAGCACACGGAGGACTGATGATAAGAAGTGGAGGATCTGGTGGAATGGAGCACACGGGGGAGGGGAGAATACTGTGACAGAGAAGAGTTCTCTATATGTACAGTGCGGGGAGCAGAGGAAGAGCCATGGAGGAGGAAAACTATTCCGGGGGACAAAGTGATCAGGAAACTGCTGACATCACATAGATGATGAACCGCTGGGGCAGAGACTGCAGAGAGCTATGAGAGGACCGCAATGACAGCAACATGTCTGTGTCTGATGAGAGGAGGCAAGCTCAGCACCACAGCTGTCATCAGACTACAAGTCCCATCATGCATCTGTCTCTGGGAGTCGTGGCTGTCAGAGTCTTGCAATGCCTCATGGGGCTTGTAGTTCTACAACAGCTTGAGTGCTGGGCTGTGCTCCCCCACAGATGTTTGGATATGCACTAATAAAGTTTCTATATATTTTTTTAAAATTTGGTCTGTCCCGATCTTTGGTTAACCCTTAGACTGTCTTCCCTTTGAAGGCAGCCTGCCATGGTTTTTGTATACACACAACTCATACCCGCCTTCTATCCACAACACGTGTCCGCCTTCTACCCACAACATGTGTCCACCTTCTACCCACAACACGTGTCCACCTTCTATCCACAACACGTGTCCACCTTCTATCCACAACACGTGTCCGCCTTCTACCCACAACACATGTCCGCCTTCTACCCACAACATGTGTCCGCCTTAACATGTCCACCTTCTACCCGCAACACGTGTCCACCTTCTACCCGCAACACGTGTCCACCTTCTACCCGCAACA
>NW_017307853.1:285329-285700 GCF_000935625.1 Nanorana parkeri
GTGTAGAAGGAGGACACGTGTTGCGGGTAGAAGGTGGACACGTGTTGCGGGTAGAAGGTAAACGTGTTGCGGGTAGAAGGTGGACACGTGTTGCAGGTAAAAGGTGGACACGTGTTGCGGGTAGAAGGTGGACATGTTAAGGCGGACACGTGTTGTGGGTAAAAGGTGGAAACGTGTTGTGGGTAGAAGGCGGACACATGTTGCGGGTAGAAGGTGGACTGGTGTTGCGGGTAGAAGGTGGACACGTGTTGCGGGTAGAAGGTGGGCACGTGTTGCGGGTAGAAGGTGGACACGTGTTGCGGGTAGAAGGTGGACACGTGTTGTGGATAGAAGGTGGGCACGTGTTGTAGGCGGGGGTGGGTTGTGTGTGG
>NW_017307853.1:285962-312764 GCF_000935625.1 Nanorana parkeri
TTTTAACAATTGAATTGTGTATTTTTATCGGTTTAATATTAATTTGAGAAACATTTGCGCAATTATCGCAGGGCCTACAAATTTAGTATCACCATCTTTTTATTCTACCGGGCCTGCGCTTTCAGAAAATATATGGTTTGGGGGGTCTTTTACAAACGCTAGCAACGCAGCAGTTGAAAATCAAACCAATAGGAAAAAATTGCAGAAAATTCAAAAATGGCTTGGCCAGCTGATTTGAAAAATGTTCCGGAGGGCTTGGCAGCGAAAGGGTTAAATCGTGAGACCAGACAGAATACACCACAGAACCTCCCCATGACATCACAATGACATCAAATCCCGCCATAATGTGAAAGCACAAATAGTATGTAAACAAACACAATAAAGTGCAGAAGAAACCTCGATATACATGGATCATGTTAGATACACTGACCTCATATACCTTATAACTGCTGGGTGCTGATAGGAGAAAGAAACATCTTGAATCTGAAGTGTGACGCAGAGAAGCGATCAATGTCACTGAAGACGGATTGCTGCCACGTCACTGTTTTCCAGGGCGACGGCGTGGTGGAGGCAGGGAACCCACGCACAGTGAGAGCTGAGGAAACATCATCTTGGAGTCTCTGATGTCCCTAGTTGCTAGGAAACCGTCCTTGGTGACCACCGCTGCTCGGGAATGCAGTGAAAGAGAAGGCATAGAGGAACAGCAGAGGGGGAGGGAGAGCAAAAACATATAATCAATGACAACCAGAAAGTATATACACAAAGAATACTGTTTGACTGAAACACACAACATAGACACTAAGGCCTCATTCACACGAGAAGAGGCCGGCACGTACAGCTCCGCGCTGTGTGCACGGCCATATCGGGCAGCTCCCGGGAAGGACAGGTGCTGCGTGTGATTAGTACACAGCCCCTCTCCTTCTTTATGGGAGTACGCTGACCCACTCCAAGTGCAGGTCCGTGCGGGTGTCCCGGCTCGGGCGCTAACAGGATCCATCCTGTCAGTGTACGAGTACGGACACCCGCACGGACATGCAAGGCGGGAGAGCGTAGGGGGGCGTACGGCCGCGTAGTCCTATAGAGAAGGAGAGGGGCTGCGTACTAATCACACACAGCACCTGTCCTTCCCGGGAGCTGCCCGATACGGCCGTGCACGCAGCATGGATCTCTACGTGCCGGCCTTTCCTCGTGTGAATGAGGCCTAAGGGTGAAAACTAATCATAGGTAAGATACAAATGCAAACATAAAAAGTAAAGAAGGATCACGGGGGCGTCATTGCTAAGAACGGCTCTGTAGGTTCACAAAACCGAAAAGGAAAATAAAACAAGAAGACCTGAACATGCGCAGGTGTCGTGCGTTTATACGTCGTGATAAAACACTATAACTATAAAACTGAAGAAAATGAATAATAAGCTGAAATAACTCTACAAGGCCGTGTCTTGGGACCATACTCTGTGAAAGAACCCTCGGTACCCAATGTGCCCATGCATACATCACATGCGTTTATGAAATGGGATGGCAAAATTATGAATAGGATAAGAGTCAATGATTCAGAAAACATGTCAGGGGCAGCGTGGTATTGAGTCCCCTTGGTTTCAAAGTGTCAAGTGTGAAAATCCCAAAAGCTTCCCTACGGAGGAGTAATTTGTCATGGTCGCCACCCCTGGGTTGTCTAGAAGTGCTCGTTCTCATTGTTTTGCATGCTGGCTGGTGAGTGTGCTGGGAAACGTTTTGCTGTTGTACTGTATAAAGCCCTTCCCTGTGCACCGCGCTTTAAAGCTGGTTATGAGTTGATGAGTGCGTTTGCCATTTATTTCGCTTGACTGATTTGGTGCAGTGACACACTGGGGGTCTCAGCTGCCATTGTGATATGCAGTGTCCCCTGTGCCTTTAAAGAGGTCTGGCTGCCTCCTGGTGATCCTGCACCCAATTTTATCTTTGGCTACATGTGCTCCAAGATGGAGACTCTCATACGTTAGAGTTAGGACCGCACTACACAGAGTGACCTTGGCGCGGCAGTGCGACTTTCACATATTCTGCAGAAGACGTGTATCTAAACCTCTGTTATTACCTTAGCGGTTAGACAAGTTTTTTTTGCATGCTGGCTGGTGAGTGTGCCGGCAAACTTTTTGCTGTTGTACTCGTTCTATAACCACTGCCCTTAGCTCGTAGACCTGGTGATTAAATACAGCAAAATGTACCGCCACCGGCTTACTAGGGTCTAATTCCTTGCGCTGTCTCTTATGTGCAATGGCTAGTTCGATGTCGCGCTTATGTTTTTGGTATCTCCTTTTGATTGATGGTTTTCCCGCGTGTAGTGGGTAGAAGGTGGACGCGTGTAGTGGGTAGAAGGTGGACGTGTGTAGTGGGTTGAAGGTGGACACGTGTGTAGTGGGTTGAAGGTGGACACGTGTAGTGGGTAGAAGGTGGATATGGGTAGAAGGTGGACGTGTGTTGTGGGTAGGTGGACGCGTGTTGTGGGTAGAAGGTGGACGCGTGTTGTGGGTAGGTGGACGCGTGTTGTGGGTAGAAGGTGGACGCGTGTAGAAGGTGGATGTGTATTGGGTAGAAGGTGGACGCGTGTTGTGGGTAGGTGGACATGTGTAGTGGGTAGAAGGTGGATGCATGTTCTGGGTAGAAGGTGGACTCGTGTAGTGGGTAGAAGGTGGACACGTGTTGTGGGTAGAAAGTGGACACGTGTGGGTGAACAACCAATATAACACTTGAATAGAGAAGTTTTTTGACCTGGCGTCAGTGGAGAACATATCTGCTCCACCTCCCAACCCCTCAAGCACTACCCACAGAATTAAACACCTATACATAGTGGACACTAGACTAAGCATTACTGTGGACAAAGACATCAAACCCATTACTTGGGATGAGATAGCATGTGGATTCCCATTTGAATCAACACTGGTTTCTATACTTTACTATGCTTGCTTAGATGCTCTCCACCACCAATTAAATCATGTTCTGTTCTTAGGGCCACACTTTGTTCCCAAAGCAGTAATAGCGAAGAACAATATTGCACTCCATAGACCTATGAACAAATTTGTCAAGGGCCTCTCTATATGTCAGTATGTTAATCTGGTCATTGGCACTGCAGTCCCAAATCATGTGTATATAAGAACATAGGGTGAATCATGTTGACTTGTTAATGAAGAGGTACTGTGTTATGTGGAAAGAGCTGTGTAGGGACCATCTATTTAGTTTAAATAACTTTTATTGCTGGCTTTAAGCCTTTCTTTTTAAGATTTATATAAAATAAAAATATATTTTTTATATATTTTTCTTGTTTGGAGTTGTCATTCATCCGGTGCCTTTAAAACCCCACTTTCTCTTTAAAGAACTCTCTTTGTGTAAACCAATATAACACTATAGAGTTTGCCCTCTTTCTGGTCCTTTTAATGAAGACCTCCAGACAGAGTAGAGACAGGTGAGCAGAGTCGTATTTACTTGTGTGAGGAGAAGAGCTCTTTACATGCAGCAGGAAAACACAGATTGACAGAATGTCTATAAATGACCAGATACATGAATTCGATATATACTGGACGCCGTATATACAGACAGGGACCTGCCGTGTTAGTTCTTAGAGTATTGTTCTTACATTTAGTGTGGCAGCACCTCAGAGTTCATCCTCTGCCCTCTACTTCCTGTCTCTCACACAGACCTCTTCCGGGTCACGTCACTGTATAAAGGTGCCCACACACTCTACAACCCTCGCAAGACTTTTGTCTTGCGAGGGTTGTAAAGTACTTTAAAAAACGTACGATCTGCCCATCTTGGACAGGCAGATCGTACGAGCGATCATCGCAAGCCCGCCCGGCCCGTTCGGCAGTGATCTCTCGATCATGTTAAAAACCAGCCGAAAATCGTACGATTCTCGGCTGGTTTTCCAACATGCTCGATATACAAAAGTCGTGCGACCGTACATTAGAAACGGTCGCACGCCTTCCATACACTGCACGATTCTCGTACGATCGCGGGATTTCCCGCGATTCTCGTACAAGAATCGTGCAGTGTATGGGCACCTTTACAGCCAGCATGCTGTGTGCCACGCCCCCTTCCTGCTCTCTGTGGCAACGCTGGAGAAAGGTGCCTGAACACTAATGGAGAAAATCAATTCAGCGTGAGATCCTAAAATGTAATGTTTTGGTGGACGAGCACAACAAATATTCGTTAGAAAACGGTGTTTATTAGTGAAAAATGTTATCGCGCGCAATTTTGTTTAGCAGTGCGCAGCCGAAGCGTTCGGTGAAGCAGCTGCAGAACAGCAACTCAGTGCTTGGCTAAGGAACTGAACATGCCTCAGGCGTCTACTAGTCCTCTTATGTCACCTAGGGACCCCAGAGAAGCTGATGAAGCAGAGACCGTTCTTCACCTGCGTCTTCCCCGGCTATAGAAGGCGGGGAAATTACCTAAAACCGGAAATAACACATTATCATTCATGGAGCAGGAGCCTGACAGCTGCACGGGAGAGGAGACCAGGCGGCACACCGAATCTCACATGAATGTCCCCTCCTCTCTTTTCTGGCGTCCACCACTAAAAAGGCCACCAGCAGTGAAGTGCACGTGACGTAATTATGCACGTGTGTACTGACATCACGTGTTTACGTAACAATGTGCGCACCAGCTGATACCCGGTCTGGTGACACCACTGCTCATCGCTTGGAGCTTCAGGGATCAGCCGTATATTGTACATAAACATCGTTTTTATGTGATATATTCCAGTCTAGATCGTCATCCATCACTCACACAGAAACCACTTCACCATTTATCACTGACCGCCCATATTATTATTCCCAACGTCATACTCCATTTTCTTATATCAGGAGGAGCACAGCCCAGCACTCCAGCTTTTGTAGAACTACAAGTCCCATGAGGCATAGCAAGACTCTGACTGCCCCATACATGACTCCCAGAGACAGATGCATGATGGGACTTGTAGTCTGATCACATCTGTAGTGCTGAGCTTGCCTCCTCTCATCAGACACAGACATGTTGCTGTCATTGCGGTCCTCTCATAGCTCTCTGCAGTCTCTGTCCCAGCGGCTCATCATCTATGTGATGTCAGCAGTTTCCTGATCACTTTGTCCCCCGGAATAGTTTTCCTCCTCCATGGCTCTTCCTCTGCTCCCCGCACTGTACATATAGAGAACTCTTCTCTGTCACAGTATTCTCCCCTCCCCCGTGTGCTCCATTCCACCAGATCCTCCACTTCTTATCATCAGTCCTCCGTGTGCTCCGTTCTCACTCACCTCCTCCCCCTCCCCTTCTGCACCTCTCTATCCTCCTTCCTTCTCTCTATGATGTTGTTAGGATTTCACTTCCGGGTCTGTGTTTCCTTCCAGCCAATCATGACATGACCTCCCCTCAGACTCCTCCCACATCTCTGAGGTGACTTCCTCTCTCCCCGAGCGGCCGATTCCAGCACTAGAGGAGATCCTTCCATCACATCCTATGGAGGTAATCCCCATTCTTCAGCTTGTCACCACTGACACCACACTGACCCATTTCTGACACAGGATTCTTCTAGAAATAAACATCCAAGTCTCAGCAGACCTTATGAGCACGCAAGAGGGAGGAACCACAAGTCTCAGCAGACTTTAGCAGGATATGCCAGGGAGGGCACTATAAATCCCAGCAGTACTCACAGCAATAGTTGAGTAAACAGTAGGGCCCCTTAAACACCGTCCAATCAGGGGGGATCTCTGGTCACAGCAGTATGGATGGGGGGTCACCGCTGTGACATCCGTGTCTGGAGGAAAAACTGAAATGACGGAACCCCATGTCTGTCTATAGGGGTCCAGATGTAAACAGACGTGTATTACCCCGGATCCGGCACAATCCGCTCCGGTGAAGTGGAACGCTTCCATTTGGTTTCCCGGACCTGGCCGGAGTCGGGGGTAATCGGATGTAAATGGACTCCCATTCATTTAGATGTGGCTGCCCATAGACTAACAGTCAGGCAACCATAGCTGCTACCTATCCTTCTGATGAGATAACATGTCAGCATTTTGGTGTTGGCCCCCACGCCTATATTGGATAGTGAAGTTATAAGACTAGGCTCTGCAGCAGTAAGTGTCCATTATCCCCCCAAACTGAACCCAAGTATGGGGATTATGGACGGTCAGAGCGGTAAACTCACGGCAATACAGGTATGACTGCAACTTATTTAGAACCCATACCAATGCCAAGCATTCTTTCTTAATGGTGGTGTAGGCCAACTCCATGTCTAGCAGCTTTCTGTGAATAAAAGTTGTTCTCATCATCTGTCTGGCTAAGAAGGGCCTCCAGACACTAGATAGAGGCATCGTTCTGCACGAGGAATGTGTGTTTGTTGTTTGGTGCTGCCAGCATGAGGTCACAGGTGAAGTAATCTTTAAGCTGCTCAGAGGTCACCTGGCAGTCCGGGGTCCATATCATCAGCTGGGACATGATCTGCTTGTTGAGGTCCTTCAGCGGTTTGGCTGTTGTGCTAAAATGGGAAAAAAACTTTCAACAGCAGTTAGCAGTGTCCAGGAAAGTCAGGACTTGTTTCTTAGTCTGGGTAGTAGGCCGGTCCATAATAGCTTCTACTTTTGCAGGCTCTGGGAGCAGCCTACCCCCTCCCGATCGGTGTCCCATGTATTGCACCTCTGCCATTCCTATCTGGCACTTTTATGGTCGGATGGCGAGTCTGGCACCCACAATTCCATCCAAGACAATGCTTACATGATGGAGATGTTCCTCCCAAGTCTCACTGAAGATGTCAGAGTCATCAAGATAAGTGCAGGCAAAGTCTTGGCAATTGCACAGCAGCTGGTCAACAGTTCACTGGGAGGCGGCAGGATTATTCTTCATTCCAAAGGGCATATTAAGGAACTTGTATAATCCATAAGAGATAACAAAGGCTGAGCATTCCCTACCCTTCCCTATTAGGGGAATTTGCCACTAGCTCTTGCCTATCTCCAAAGTGGTGACATATCAGGCCCCAACCAGACGGTCAATCAGCTCATTGATACCAGGCATGGGATAGTCATTGCTGACAGCAGGATCATTAAGGTGCTCAGAGTCTAAAAATACTTTTTAGGGTGAGGCCTATACAGTTGAGGAAAAATACAACAGGTGAGGCCCATGGGTTGCTGGATAGATTAATGACCCCCGATTTTAACATTACATCAAGATCTAATCTCATGGTATTTCATACAGATTCAGGAACTCAAAAAGGGGCCTATTGGATAGGTTAGGTCTCCTTGTGATTGGTGGCCAAACATAGTTATTTCCTGGCAGAGAGGAGAAAATAGACTTGCACTGGTAGAGGACAGACCGCATGGCATCCTTAAGCCCATGATGAGTTGCAGCCTCAGCAGGACTTGGCTCATGTTAGCTTGATTGTTGGTCACCTCCAGAAGATCAGGTAAGATATCCTCTTCTTCCTCGGAGAATGGAAGACAGAAGGAAAAAAAGGAAAGGCTCCTGTTGTGGTATTCCTTGGACAGTTTTTGCTGCTTCCCTTGGTCATCTAATGTGAGAACATAGTTGGTGTCATTCAGTTATGTAGGAATCCAATATGGCCTTTTCTAGGTGGAATGCAGCTTATAGTTGGAGGTTGGGAAATCACAAGCACCTCTTGCTTCTCTATGAACTCTCGGGTGTGGGATTTGCAGTCATACCAAGTCTTTTGGTGTGCTTGGGCAGTTTTGAGTGGATTAGCAGTGAAGCTTGATAGTTTGCTCAACCTTTTATGTAATTCCAAGATTTAGGGCACAACAGGGACCCCAGTGTCCTGCAGCTGCTCCTCCCAGTACTCCTTCAGCAATGTCAAGGGTCCTCAGTCCTTTATCTTATACTGCAGATTAAAGGGGGAGAACCTGGAGGATGGTAGTTCCCTGTCTGTTCCTGTATTCACAAAGGCATGCAACATGGCTTTCAGGTGCTGTTGACGTGTTCAGACAGTTGGTTTGTCTGGAGATGGTAGGGAGTAGTCTGAATAGTCCATAACCCACATGTGCAACAGAGAGACTGCACTAGATTTGACATAAATTAAATCCCTTGAAGCCTGCTCTCCTATAGACTGAGACCATGGCTTCGGCAATGTTGGGTGCTGCAATACTGGACAAGGCACACCCAAAAATGCCTGCCACCCACAATGTGATCATTCGCACTCGATCGTGTGGTACCACAATGTCTTACATTCTAGTGCGGTGCAATTGCAGAAAATTGTGCATGCAGTTTTATTCTGAAGTAAACTTTGTAACAGGCTGTCGGAATACCTGAACAGAGCTTGCAGCTCATTGGCTACAAACCACTAGAGCTGCAGCTAACGATTATTTTCAAAATCGATTAGTTAGCCGATTATTAGGTTCGATTAATCGGATAAAAATTTACAAAATGGCTCCAGTGATGGGACTACTAGTTTATATTGATTTTGCAGTCCATCACAGGAGCAAGCTTGGAGCGGAGGAAGTAAAAAAGAAAAAAAAGTGTTGTGTGCAATAGAGCTGCAGCTAACGATTATTTTCAAAATCGATTAGTTAGCCGATTATTAGGTTCGATTAATCGGATAAAAATTTACAAAATGGCTCCAGTGATGGGACTACTAGTTTGTATTGAGATTGCAGTCCATCACAGGAGTAAGCTTGAAGCGGTGGAAGTAAAAATGACAAAAAAAAAGTGTGGTGTGCAATATAGTGAAATGGAAAGTGTAAAATTATACAGACTCTATCGGCGGCTGTCGTGCCCCCCACACCTCCTCCTCCTCACTTCTTCTCCCCGCGTCCCTGTGCCGATCGTGGATTTGGGCGGGCGGTGAGCGTGAGGCAGGAGGAGGTGCGGCGCGTGGATGTGGGCGGGTCTGGCAGCGGCAAACATGAGTTGGGGAGGAGGCGGTGTGGAGCCGTGAACAGGGCCAACCAATCGGAAGCCGATTAATCGATGATTGAAAAAGTTGACAACTTTTTCAATCATCAATTATAATCGATTATATCGATTTAGTTGTTGCAGCCCTACAAACCATGTTCATTTGAAGATTTGCCACCTGGCTCCATTGATCAGCTTTATGCATGCTGGCCGGAAATTTGCCAACAGCGGCACCCACTGTGTGAATTTTGGCCTGTTCATCAAAAACCGGCCAAAGTTTGCATAGTGTATGGCCAGCTTTATTCGGACAGCTAGCCTGTTTGTGTCCTTGTTGCCCATAGCCAAAGCGGTTTTTGTCAGAGTTAGGCCTGGAGGGTCATGTTGGAGGAGCAGAAATATGATGAGGTGCCAGTCCAGGGGAGGCACTGGTAGGTGACCCATTTGATGGTGTGGGGGGCATATACGGTGAGGAGGGAGATGCAATAATACTGGCAGAGAGTGGCCCCTCAACAGCAACTCTTTTCCATTGGTGATAAGGGCCTCATCCTCTAAGGCTTCATCCAGCGTGGCAGGTTTCTGTTCTCACACCCTCTGTTGAATCTCGGAGGGGCATTTGTAGCAGAACTGTTCTTTTAAAATAACCGGGATGATTTGCTCTGGGAAGATTGCATTCTCCTCTACACACCACTGTCTACATGCTAGAGATATTGTGTGCTCATACTGTACATTTTAAAGGAGTTTTTATGAAGATGGGGTGTGCTTCTGAGCATGATAAGCATCCGGTGCCTCTGCATATTAGCCCAGTACTGCCCTCTGAATATCATTATAATTCCTTTTCTTTGGTCAAGCATTCGGTAAGCTATAACAACAGTGCCATCTGGTAAGCCCCACCATGTTATGATTCCAGTCTGTGTGAGTTCACACTGGTGCTCAAAATCCTGGGAGAACGCTTCCATAATATTTTCCTGGAAGGGTTTAAAGTCTCTGTGGGATGCCTTTGAGCCTTGCATACTGAAAGTGCTGACACAGGGACAGCTGCATGGGTGCTCAAAGGCCTGGAAGAACTTTTCCACATCTCCTAATATTTTTATGGAAGGGTTTAAAGTTTTTGGGGGAAGCCTTGGGGACTTGCTTACTGCTGGTGTTAGCATAGGGACAGCTGTACAGTTGTTTGCAACTTCCCAATCTTGCCGCATCTTTTACGCATTTTTAATTAATTATATTTCTTCACTGTTCTAGCATCTGCCCCAGAATCTCTTCCTCATACCAGAAACCCACGGGCTCTTACTGGCTGGACCGTGGAGCCCTGGCACATGTTTCCTGGGTTGTGACTGAACAATGTTGATGCCCAGCTCTCTCTGCCACATGGCATCTTCCAACATCCTGACTAGCTGTTCCTTAGAAAGTTCCTTGTAGTTGAGACCCAACTCCCTAACACACTCTTGTAGAGTGATCACAATCCAATTCTGGGGCTCATGAGCTGTCATTCCACCGCTGCCAACCAGCTTGTGATGAACTTGGAATGCAGAGAGAGAGCACACAGAGCAGAAGCAGCACACAGAGCAGAAATACAAGGGACCCAATGAGTGGGATGCATTTTGGGGAATTCTGGTATACAAAACATGGTGTTGGGGCTGGGGTTAAAGTGATATTAAAGCTTTGTGTTTTTATATTTGTATAAATAAGAGGCCCATACAACAAGAAATCCTTTGTACTTTTTTACATTAAAAATGTTCAATTCCTCATTTTCTAGTGGCTCCCCACAGTGCTCACTCCCCGTCCCCTACACAGGTGCCTCCATAAGTTAAGGTGAATTATGAAGTCACCCATCCTGGCCGTGCCCGCAAGTAGCTATGTGCATCTATAGATACACACAGCACTGCGGCAGGCCATGCCCCTCCTCTCCTCCCAACAGATTGATTGATCGCAGGTGGTGATAAACAACGCTGACAAGTAAGTGTATTAAGTTTTTTTACCTTAATACAGATAATGTATTAAGGTTAAAAAAAATGCCCAGTCTTTAGTATTTAAGTCCTGGGAAGTGCACAACAACAGGGTTCAACCAGATCATGGGTAGGCAATGTGGCCCAGGAAGGAATAAGTCCAGAGCCACAGTGATAACATTCCAGTAATCCAAAGTGCAGCAAGGGTTATTCTAGCAGGGGTCACAAGGCAGCAATATAGTGCAGCAACAGGATAAGTCCAGAGAGACATGAGATAGAGATATTTTGTGTGCATACATTTTAAAGGAGTTCTTATGAAGAAGAGGTACGCTCCTAAGCACAATAGGCATCGGGAGCCACTGCATAGTATTCCACCCTCCTGGATATCATAACAATTCCATTTATTTTGTCCAGCATTCGGTAGGCTTCAACAGCAGCGACAAGCTAAGCTCCGTACTGGAGACTCAAATCCCAGTAACATGTATGATTTAAAAACATGAAAAGATATGCAGTGGAGCTCAGTTACTGCATTTACTTTTTTATAACTTAAAGAGAAATTATGGGGAGAGTGAAATGCACTCATCCCCATAAATAAAGCCAATGTGTGGCACTGGAGCTGTCACACCTCAGCTCTATCAATCGAGAATTGAGCGATCACATACCGCTGATCACTGAGTTCCCGATCTTCTCCCTGCCGAGATTGTCAGTCACCGCTCCTCACAGGGTTTTACCCCCTCCCCTCTCTGTTCCTCCAGCACTGACTGGAAGGACGGACAGGGCAGAGGGGCCGACATAGCTGGCTCTGCCTTTCTGCTTTTGGGTCAACAGAGGACATAGTAAATTACCTCATCTTACCCTAAAAAGAACTATGGCCAAAAAAAGGTTGGACCATAGTTATCTTTTAAAGTAAGCATCTGGTTGGTCTGAAAATTATTGTACCCTCTAAAAGAAGACACTGAATACTAACATCAATGGGAGGCAGAATAAAGGAATCTTCAATCTCTTGCAGAGTTAGACTGCTATTAGACATTTTTCTGTATGGCGCTGGGTGCCATAGTTTTCCCAGTTATCCACTGTCACTGCAGGAAAAAGTAGTGATATAGACATTGGAGGAGGACCTATGCATTTGAATTAATATCCATTTTCATATACAACCAGCACCTGAAGCTTTTGGCTTTTATACAAGTTTTCAAGGCTTTATTTTGCTCCTTTGCTGAAAAAAGGCTGTTTACAGAGGTCAACTGGTCAAGCTTACATTTGCACATAGGAGGGACCCAGAACAGTGAATCCTTCCTCGTCAGATGAGTCAATCTGACTTCTGCTTTAAACTATCTTTAGACAACCTCTAATGCTTTGTAAATCCAATGCCATGGATGTACCCCATATTACCCGTATGTTAATAGGTAATACTTGTGTAATTAAGGCTTCCATACAGTGCAGTCATCTGTACAGATACATCCCCAATTACCCGGGGGTTTTTACTATTGCCACTGGACTCTTAAAGGGAAATAATTAAAGAATGCTAAAGTTCCTGTTTGGGGGCTTGGAGTAAAAGATTCTCCACTCGGAAAAGACAAACCTGTTTTCAGTTGTTGATATTTATATTATCTGTCTAATCATTTAAAGTGCAAACTGTCTGAAGACAAACAATTCTGGTGAAAAAAATCCAGAATGTATTACATTCAGAGGTTGGTTTTTGTTGTTCTATAATTCTATAATATTTTATTTCTATATTTTTCAGAAATCCACCATAATTCTTCAATTTTGGATGTATGCAGTCTGAAATCATACTACTACTAAGTCTGTTTACTTTAGCACATAATGGAACCCAGAGGAGACATGACACATGAGAATTTGGAGTATCAGAACATTTTCATTACAAACGCATTTTTAATAGTTCACCAGATGATTCCTAAAGAAGAGAAACCATTTGTGGAGAGCTTAAAAAATGAGACACATCTTACTGAACACCAGGGGAGTCCTATAGAAGACAAACCATTTAAGTGCCCTGAATGTGACAAGAGGTTTACATTGAAGGCAAATCTAAAAACACACAAGTGGACTCACGCTGGAGAGAAGCCATTCAAGTGCTCTGAATGTGAAAAGGGTTTTATATTGAAGGAACGTCTTATGAGACACCAATGGACTCACACGGGAGAGAAACCATTCAAGTGCTCTAAATGTGAAAAGGGTTTTACTTCGAAAGAATGTCTTATGAGACACCAATGGACTCACACTGGAGAGAAGCCATTTAAATGTCCAGAATGTGGAAAGGGCTTCTCAATAAAGGTAGATCTTACTACTCACCAGAGGACTCACACTGGAGAGAAACCATTTAAATGCTCAGAATGTGACAAGAGCTTCATAGATAGGAGAAAACTCGTTGCCCATCAGAGGATCCACACAGGAGAGAAGCTATTTAGATGTTTAGAATGTGACAAGTGCTTCCCAAAAAAGAGCACACTTGAGGCACACAAGAGGATGCACACAGGAGAGAATCTGTTTTTGTGTTCAGAATGTGACAAATGTTTCAATAATAAAGCTCAGCTTCTTGTTCACCAGAGAACTCACACTGGAGAGAAACCATTTAAATGCTCAGAATGTGACAAGAGCTTCACACAAAAGGGAAATCTTAATAGTCACCTGAAGATCCACACACGGAAGAAGCTATTTAGATGTTTAAAATGGGATAAGTGCTCTGAATATGAAAATGGTTTTACATCGAAGGAAAATTTGATTGAACATCAGATGAGTTACACTCAAGAGAAGCCATTTAAGTGCTCTGAATGTGAAAAGGGTTTTACATCGAAGGAAAATATGATTGAATACCAGATGAGTCACACTGAAGAGAAACCATTTATATGCTCAGTATGTTTCAAGAGCTTCAAAACTAAGGAAAGTCTTGTTGAATATGAGAGGTTCCACACAGGAGAGAAGCTATTTAAATGTTTAGAATGTGACAAGTGTTCTGAATGTGAAAAGGGTTTTACATCGGAGGAAAATCTTATTGAACACCAGATGAGTCACACTGGAGAGAAGCCATTTAAGTGTTCTGAATGTGAAAAGGGTTTTACATCGGAGGAAAATCTTATTGAACACCAGATGAGTCACAATGAAGAGAAACCATTTACAGGCTCAGAATGTTTCAAGAGCTTCATAACTAAGGAAAGTCTTGTTGAACATGAGATGTTCCACACAGGAGAGAAGCTAGTTAGATGTTTAGAATGTGACAAGTGCTTCCCAAAAAAGAGCACACTTGAGGCACACAAGAGGATGCACACAGGAGAGAATCTTTTTTTGTGTTCAGAATGTGACAAATGTTTCAATAATAAAGCTCAGCTTCTTGTTCACCAGAGAACTCACACTGGAGAGAAACCATTTAAATGCTCAGAATGTGACAAGAGCTTCACACAAAAGGGAAACCTTAATAGTCACCTGAAGATCCACACACGAAAGAAGCTATTTAGATGTTTAAAATGGGATAAGTGTTCTGAATATGAAAAGGGTTTTACATCAAAGAAAAATTTGATTGCACACCAGATGAGTCACACTGGAGAGAAGCCATTTAAATGCTCAGAATGTTTCAAGAGCTTCATAGCTAAGGAAAGTCTTGTTGAACATGAGAGGTTCCACACAGGAGAGAAGCTATTTAGTTGTTTAGAATGTGACAAGTGCTTCTCACAAAAGGGCATACTTAAGGCACATCAGAGGATCCACACAGGAGAGAGACCACACAGGTGTTCAGAATGTGACAAGTGCTTCTCACAAAAGAGTAAACTTAAGGCACATCAGAGGGTCCACACAGGAGAGAGACCATACAGGTGCTCAGATTGTGAAAAGTGCTACTCAGAAAAGAGCAAACTTAAGGCACACCAGAGGATCCACACAGGAGAGAGACCATACAGGTGTTTAGAATGTGACAGATGTTTCAGGTTAAAGATGCAGCTTGCTAGTCACTTGAGGACTCACACTGGAGAGAAACCATTTACATGCTCAGAATGTTTCAAGAGCTTCATAACTAAGGAAAGTCTTGTTCAACATGAGAGGTTTCACACAGGAGAGAATTTATTCAGATGTTCAGAATGTGACAAGTGCTTCTCACAAAAGAGCAGACTTAAGGCACACCAGATGATCCACACAGGAGAGAGACCACACAGGTGTTCAGAATGTGACAAGTGCTTCTCAGAAAAGAACAAACTTAAGGCACACCAGAGGATCCACACAGGAGAGAAACCATACAGGTGCTCAGAATGTGGCAGATGTTTCAGGTTGAAGACGCAGCTTACTGGTCACTTGAGGACTCACACTGGAGAGAAACCATTAAAATGCCCAGTTTGTGACAAGAGCTTCTCGCATAGGGGAAATATTATAAGTCACCAGAAGATCCACCATTAAATACAAGTTGTCTGAATGCTCTGAACGTAGAAATTACTTAAAGTAGTATTAAACTCTCAAACTTTTTCAATAATGGATCCAGATCAAACAAATATACATTGCCCAGCAAATAATTGCTTTACATTTTTGCCAAAATGCTTACAATCATTATGCTTCTGAACAGCTGCTTCCAAGTCTCAGCTCAGCTTCCCTGAACTTCCTGCCCAGTACAAGATCACAAAGGACAGTGCAGACTCTAGAAACAGTGCATCTACTAGTTTAGAGGAGGGAGGAGAGCGGGTTAAGGGGGAGGGCAGTAGCTTTATTTGCTTTGTCCATGTCTGTGAAGACACAAACAGCTTACTAGCGCACACAAGGGTGACTGCATATCTCTCTGCATGAGAAAGGAGTCACTCTAAGGCTGGCCATACACATGTCAATTTCTTTTGTTCAACCCGCAGGCTGAACGCAAAAAAATTGAGCAAATCCTCCATCAACACAGTGTGTTGATCAAGGAATCACAGTTGGCACCTGTCAGAATATCCAATCAGAGCGGGCAGCTCATAAGCTGCCGTCTCTGATCACATGGAGATATTCCAGCTGGCTCCTTGGATCAGCTGATAGAGGAACAGCTGAAAGGGAGCCGACAGCCCCGTACACTGGCTGAATTTCGGCTGGTACATTTAAAAACCACCTGAAATTTGCCCAGTGTATGAGCACCTTAAAACATGAAGTCGGGATCCGTGCTCAGGGGACCAGCTGATTCTGTAGAAAATTAAAATGTTTAAACATAAAGGAGCGGCATCCATTGTAAGTGATTTCATCAGCATTTAAAATAGCTTAAAATCCTTTTGTCTTTAATATCACTTTAATTAAAAAGATCAATTTCATTGGACAATGGAGGAATCACCTAGGAGAGAAGTCCTATCCATATTCTGAAAACAATACATTTCAGATTACAGAAATATCTGCTTTCATCTGTTAAGGTGCCCATACACTGCACAATTCTCATACGAGAATCGCGGGAAATCCAGCGATCGTGCAGTGTGAATGAAGACGTGCGACCGTTTCTACTGTACGCTCGCACGTCTTTTGTCTAAGGAACATGCTGGAAAACCAGCCGAAAATCTTACGATTTTCGGCTGGTTTGAATGATGCTCGGGAGACAAATGCCGAACGGGTCTGTGTGCGCACACGCACACTGCCCGTTCAGCATTGCGGTCATCGGAAGCCCGCCCCTCAGCGGGGCAGGCTTGCGATGATCGTAAGTACGATCTGCCTGCCCAAGATGGACAGATCGTACGTTTTTTTGATTACTTTACAACCATTGCAAGACTAAGGTCTTGCGATGGTTGTAAAGTGTATGGCCACCTTTAGACCCCATTCACATTTGGGAATGGGGCCAATTCCATGAGTCTCACAAATTCCTCCCTGAAGGTCCCCACACACCTTACAATAATCGTACGTTAATCGCAGGAAATCTCGCGATCGTACGATTATCGTAAGGTGTGTGGAAGCCGTGCGACCTCTACTACTGTAAGGTCGCACGACTTTTAACTTACGAACATGTTCGAAAACCCGCCGAGCATCGTACGATGTTCGGCGGGTGTGTAGCATGTTCGTACAATAAAAGCCGGACGGGCCGGGGTGCGCAAGCGCACACTGCCCGTTCGGCATTGCGGTCATCGGAAGCCCTCCCCTCAGGGGGGCGCGGCTTGCGATCATTGCAGGTACGATCTGCCTGTCCAAGATGGGCAGATCGTACGTTTTTTTAAGTACCTTACAAAAGTCTTGCGATGGTTGTAAGGTGTGTGCCCAGCATGAGACTCAAATGATCAGCTGCCTCCAGGTGTGACCATTATAGCTAATCGAACTTCAAATGTTGGTTATCTCTGCGTGCGCCAGAGTAATAGTTATAGGGCTAATATTCACAGTTATCTCTAAATGTATGACCTTTATAGGCTTTGAAAGCATTGCCTATAAATAATTTAGGGTACCATATTTTGTTGCCATTTCATGGGCGCACAAGCAATTTTTAGGCTTGGCATGTTGGATATCTATTTGCTCGGCATAACCTCATCTTTTATATTTTACAACAAATGTGTGTTATATTGTGTATCTGGATACAGTCCGTGTACCCATCACACTCACAAACGCTGCTCCATGAGATAAGATATTTTTTTTTTAAAAAGATTCTATTCTGTGTGTGGGCAGTAAAATCAACTTAAGTGTAATTTTTACTGGAATTCTGGATTGATAAAGAGTTGCGCTAATATGCAAAGTAAACATTTTCAACTGTCATTTTATTGTAGAGGGTCTGTGCTTTCAGGAAATATATAACTCTTGGGGGGGGTTTAAGTAGTTTTCAGGTCTTAAATTTGTATTCTGTGTGCAAAAAAATTACAAAATATATCTTGGCAGTGAAAGGGTTGAAGGAGAATGTGCAGAGTCATGAGTTAATCTCACTGGATGGATTCAAGACAATGTAATATTCATATTCAGTCATCTATATTTACCTAAACCAAATAGTGTGGAAGCCGTGCGACCTCTACTACTGTAAGGTCGCACGACTTTTAACTTACGAACATGTTCGAAAACCCGCCGAGCATCGTACGATGTTCGGCGGGTGTGTAGCATGTTCGTACAATAAAAGCCGGACGGGCCGGGGTGCGCAAGCGCACACTGCCCGTTCGGCATTGCGGTCATCGGAAGCCCTCCCCTCAGGGGGGCGCGGCTTGCGATCATTGCAGGTACGATCTGCCTGTCCAAGATGGGCAGATCGTACGTTTTTTTAAGTACCTTACAAAAGTCTTGCGATGGTTGTAAGGTGTGTGCCCAGCATGAGACTCAAATGATCAGCTGCCTCCAGGTGTGACCATTATAGCTAATCGAACTTCAAATGTTGGTTATCTCTGCGTGCGCCAGAGTAATAGTTATAGGGCTAATATTCACAGTTATCTCTAAATGTATGACCTTTATAGGCTTTGAAAGCATTGCCTATAAATAATTTAGGGTACCATATTTTGTTGCCATTTCATGGGCGCACAAGCAATTTTTAGGCTTGGCATGTTGGATATCTATTTGCTCGGCATAACCTCATCTTTTATATTTTACAACAAATGTGTGTTATATTGTGTATCTGGATACAGTCCGTGTACCCATCACACTCACAAACGCTGCTCCATGAGATAAGATATTTTTTTTTTAAAAAGATTCTATTCTGTGTGTGGGCAGTAAAATCAACTTAAGTGTAATTTTTACTGGAATTCTGGATTGATAAAGAGTTGCGCTAATATGCAAAGTAAACATTTTCAACTGTCATTTTATTGTAGAGGGTCTGTGCTTTCAGGAAATATATAACTCTTGGGGGGGGTTTAAGTAGTTTTCAGGTCTTAAATTTGTATTCTGTGTGCAAAAAAATTACAAAATATATCTTGGCAGTGAAAGGGTTGAAGGAGAATGTGCAGAGTCATGAGTTAATCTCACTGGATGGATTCAAGACAATGTAATATTCATATTCAGTCATCTATATTTACCTAAACCAAATAGTCTAAATATTACAAATAAAAAACAAAAATGTGTCGGAGTGCCTCTTTACTCAGCGACAGGTGTGGGTCCGTTTAACACAGTTTCCGACAATCCTCTGAGCTCCCATCATTCACTGGGCTCCCATCATCCCCTATGCTCCTGGACACAATCAGCGGATATAAATTCCAGCTCTTCCACCCTCTGGTGCTCAGAGTGACCGTCGTGCCCGATGGGGTAGCAGTGACTGGGCAAGTGAGCTGTCTTAAGGTGCTGGGTCCTCCTCTGCTTAGTCTGGTGATTGGGCTGCCAGCAGTGAGCACAAGAGCATGCAGTCTCTGTACAAGCCACAGTCACTGGAGTGGACTTTGTTGTAGTCAATGCAGGGATACTGAACACATAGTGGGATGGCTGTACCTTCAGCCACCAGAACCTCCTGACCCAAGACATCTGCAGCAGTGTCGGTGTGAAGCCTGTTTGTGCCGCCAGCCCTCTATCTGCCTGCCTGTGAGGGGATTGTGATCCAAGGTCGGTTCATTTTCAGCAAGTATAACCATGTTAAGCTTTGCTAGAACTAATAATGTGTGCTGCCCCCTAGTGGCCTGTTCAAGAACTGATCCTTCCCGTTATATGTTTATTCATCCCTCTTCTTCATACCTGGATTGAAATGTAGAAATGCTTTTACGTTGTTAGATCTGTTCCCCCCCGGTGCAATTCATGTTTACATTCCTTTTACTCAGTAAATACTAAATTGCACATTACCAATTGTCTGATCGTTTGGCTGACACCGTTACATAAATATGTGTGGAAAGTCAATAAACATTGGGGGGAATTTATCCTAAAGGATGCTAAAGGAGTGCACATTGTTCTGCATTTGCATCCTTTTTCCACCAACGCTTCAACACTTTAGAATATGTGACCAGATGGATACAAATAGCGACAAAACACATAATCCACACACTTATGTCAGCTCTGCGACAATCCTCTGCATATGAAATCACACAGCACAGTGAACATTTTAGGAAGTCCTCAGGAGGACGTCTTAAAGTATTGCGGGTTGTGTTATCCTGTCAGAAAAGTCTGTGCACTCCTTCTTTAATCCCTTCCTGTGGAAAACGGCTCTACATACCTTTCTGTCTAAAATATGACTTCCCATGTCAGTGACTGGCATGTTAAAGGGTTAAAGAGTCAGAGGTTATGCTCTGGTAGTTCGGGGAAGCCGTGCACTGGCGCACAGTAAGAGAAGGTATTGCCGGCAGTTGCTTCTTCCTATTGTAACAGTTGCAGAGACTGGATTAAGAGCTCATTCATAGATCAAAGGATACACAGGAGAAGAATCTTCCCTGTTTGCAATGTCTCCCCATCTAAAAAATATGACCACTGATTGTTTCTCGGCCATTCCAGAAATCTTCCTTCTCCACTGTGTCTCTGCCTCTCATAAGTCATCTCTCCGCTGCCTCACACTCTATCATAAAACCTTTATTTCTCTCTGGTGTAACCCCCATCTTCCAAATCTTCTCTCTGGCCTCTCCCATCCTCCATTAATTTCTCTCTTTGTTGTCCCCTCCTTCTCCTCCCCAGTCTCACAAATCTCCCATAAACCACTCTCTTTCACCAGCTCTCTGTGACCAAAATGACTATACTTGCAGCAAACGTGCCACCTGCTGTTCTACTTCGCGTTCATGAACCCATATAACACTAGATTAATAAAAAAAAGCTGCACATTGAGCCCAGGTTCTGTGTTGCAACAGGTTTATAGTCGCAGAATACATGACTACAATGATAAGTTCCCCCCATTTTATTATTTTTAAAGGAATATATAATGAGCAGCTATTCATAGGCGAACAAGATGATCAGGAGTGTCCTGCCCATGAGAGCTTACAGTCTAAAAGAAAATATGTATGTAAAAAAAAAAAGTTTTATTATTAATTTAAAACGTCACTTATTTGCAGCCAGCAGGTGAAGCTCTTGTTTCCTTTTCATATGTGCTGCCTTATTTTTTACGTTTGCTCAGCTGGTCAAACTGAATTACAAACAAAAGTGAAAAAGTCAGAGCAACGACTGCTTCTACTTTCTGTCTTGTGGATCAGTTCAAAGTCAGAGACAGGGGGGGTTGATTTACTAAACGCAAATAGGCTGTTCACTTTGCAAGGACATTTTTCCTTTATCTTAGTGAATGAGGTAAATATTCACTTTGCACAGAATACCCAATCGTGTACAAGGAGAATTTAAAAAAAAATAGTTTGCGTGCACGTGATTGGATGATGGAAGTCAACAGAGATTCAGTTCTTTACCTAATAGAAAGGGGAAATGACCTTTCAAAGTGAAAACACTCTCAAAAAGTGAACAGCCTATATGCCATTAGTAAATTAACCCCCGAGTGTTGGAAAGGGAACTTCTTCTGCTGTGCTCTCCATTGAAAGCCTGTAGTTTTCTTCTCAATACATCACAATGCTAGTTGTAGAAGCCTCTTCTCCTTTGCGTGGTTCATCAGTAATCACAAAAAGAGAATCTGACTTACACAAACATTCAGTAGCAGACAAATAAACTTGCACCGCCTATACAATGACCAGGCAGATAAGCGCTATATCTTTATGATGTGTTGGGTTTAAACAAAGTGAGGGTAGAATATCCTCATTTAGGTGGAAATCAGATACTGCCTTAGGAAGAAAGGAATGTCTAGGAGAAAGAACTATCTCATCTTTATGTGGTAACCTTTAAGGTAACTAGGGGTCCCATACCTCCGGCCCTCCAGCTGTGGTGAAACTACAAATCCCATGATGCATCTCTCTTCGGGAGTCATGTCTGTGAGAATCTTGCAATGCCTCATGGGATTTATAGTTCCACCACAGCTGAAGGGCCGGAGGTTTGAGACCCCTGCTTTAAGCCAAAGAAAGACCAAAATCTGAGCAACCGAAAAGACACGAGGAGAAATGCTAAGCCCCTTACACCAAGAAATGCAAGCTTTCCAGGTTCGAGGATATAATTCCCGAGAGGTAGACTTAAATGCTTTCAATAGCCATACTGTTGAACTCAGAGACTGTAAAGCAGAATGCAAGATCGGACCTTGGGACAAAGGTCTGTTTGAAGAGGAAGTTAACGGGACATTTACCACTAGACTCACCACATCTAAGGCCAAACGAGAGTCACCAGAATGACCACTATCCCTTCGGATTCCACTCAATGTAGAATTTGAGGAGGAAAGGCATAAATGAAATTGTACCTGTGCCACCAAGGCATCTGCTGCATCCAGACACACATTTCTGCACTTTCTGGTTGAATTGTGAGGCCAGGCGATCCACACCTGGAGTCCCCCATTTCTGACAGATCCAAAGAAAAACTTTTGGATGTAGAGCCCATTCTCCTTGATTCAAGCACTGATGACTGAGATAATCTGCCAGCCAATTGACTACCCTGAAATGCAAACTGCAAACAAAGCCAGTACACATCTTTTTGCCCAACATAGGATGTGAGACACTGTCCCGCACCCTTGCTAGGCTCCTCGCACCTCTTTGATGATTGATTATGCAACCACAATGGCAATTTCTTATTGAATTCTGACTGGGTGTCTCCGTAGTAGTGTTGTCCAATGCAAAGTTAGAATTTGATCGCACGCAACCTCTCATTCATCAGAGCTGGGGAACTGAGCAATCAAGTCGAGGGGGCTTTGACCAACTGGTTCACCGACATGTTTGTCCAGTGAAAAGGATGACGTCTCATTGTTGAAGAAACTCTCTATACAGAATCAGGATGCGGTGCTGCGCACATGGAACTGCCTCAAAGGAGGCAACAAATTAGACCCAGAACTCTCATTCAAGTGCAAATTGTCACCCCTTTGCAGGAAGGCAATGCCTACATTTGAAGTTGAAGCCTGGGATTTTTATCCAAAGGAAGAAAAAAAACAACCTTGGCCTGATGTGTCCAGGATCAATCTCAGATACAAGCGAAGAGATGGTATCAAGGATCATTTTCAGGGTCCAAACAAACTCCTCCAGAGTGTACATGGTATCAGAAGATTATTTTCCCTATTTGACTGAGAATCTGCCTGAAGAATTCAGATGTCCAAATAAATCACCACCAATATCCCCTAACTGTCTCAGCAAGGCAAGGAACAGTGCCAAGACATTGGCCTTGTCTCAGCCCCACAGGTTTTCACCAAACAGAAGGCCCACATATTGAAAATGGTCCTCCCCCACCACCAAGTGTAGGAAATGCTGATGAGAACATGGAGGTAAGTATCTTTAAAGTCTATGGATACAGAAAATCCCCCTGACGGTGGGATTGAGACAATGGCTCCCATTTGAACCAGATGACCATAAATCACATAAGGGAATCTGAGTTAATCGAAGGATTGAATGAAAAAAGTGAGCTAGTGGAGAGAATGAAACTATTTTGGATCCCAATAACGCCAATTGGCAGACCCAGTTGTCTTAGATTTGGGACAACCACAGGTCCACAAACAGAAGAAAATTTCCCCCACCTTAGCAGGGCAGGTGGGTGAAAGCCCTCATGTGGAAGTAGTCTTCTATGTGGACTTGGAGGACTTAGACTGCCAAGACCCCTTCTGGTCACTGGAGAAGCCAGACTTACCAGACTTTTATCTGAGGATCCTTGGGGATAAAATTCTCCATTAGACTTGCCGGCAATGGTAGTTCTAGGAATCTTCCAGGACGGCAAGCTGAGAGATGATTGGCTCCTCCTTCTACAAGAAACACATGAGAAAAGTTTAAAAGTCCCTCCCACCCCCCTCAGTTGAGATAAAAGTAGACTACCTCCACAAGTATATGAGGGAAACCACCACCAAAAATAAATATAGCACATAAAGTCATAACCAGGGTGGGAAGTAGGCTGGCCATCCTGAAAGATTCATAGAAATACTGTTACCGGTAAGTCTAACTGATAATTTATCCAATCATCTTCCAAGACAGCAACCTGAGAGGATAAGCAAGCACACCAACAAGCCCACCTTTTCAGGGCGGGACAATGGACTGTAGGACCTTTCTGCCAAAAGCCAGGTGCTGTTGTGATGTAACGTCCACTATTTAATGCTTGACAAAGGTGTCCTGTATTGACCAAACAGCTGCTCTGCAGATCTGCTCCACCGCAGCCCAAGCTCTTTCTCCAAGAGGTGGCTAAAGATCTAGTAAAATGCCCTAACTGAAATTGGCAATTCCTTATTTTCTGATTTATACACATAAGCTATAGTCTGCCTAATCCATGTCACAATCTGGGATCCAGGGCACTGGTTCTTGTGAGCTCTGCAGAGTGGGTTAGGGTTGCTGGCTGAGGTTATGTCTGGAATGCTGGTCACAGGAAGCTTGGGGACTAAGAGTCAGTGCGTTTTCGGGGACGCACTAGAGGCGCAGGATCTAAGAAGGGCCAGGATTTCTAATGGTGAGGATGATTTGCTCTAATGGTGAGGATGATTTGCTGCTGGACACCTTCCAGGTTGCGCACCCGCACAGACTCAGGGAACTGGTTGCAGCACCGGCGCTCAGGACACAAAGACAGACCGAGCAAGACCTGCACACAAACAGCAGTACAGGATACAGAGGGACGCAGGAGTCCAAACCACAGTGGGAAGGGAACACAAGGAGACAACAGAAAGGCAGCACAGCACGGCTATCATCCGGAGATAACAGAGGAGAGAGGCAGCAAGGACAAACAGCCACACAGGAGGAAGACAAATTTACAGGTAAGCAGGATCTCACAGTGAGCACACGGGAATGACAGGAGACACAAGAAACAAAGCAGGTAATTAGTAATCCGCAGGGATCCAAGGCAACAATAGCACACAGGGTATGCGGCTAAGTCAAACGCCACGTTGCTCGAATGCGGAGAAACGAGCAAGCAGAAGATTTATCACAGAGGTTCAGATGTGATTGGCAGGAAGCCGAGCACTTGGGACAGGAAGCAAAACCTGGCACCGGATCATGGCACAGGGAAGTGTGACAATCCATCTAGCTATGGTAGCCTTTGAAGCCTGCAAACCACTGTTAACCCCAAAAAACAACACAAAGAACTGGATTTTCTAAAACCCTTAGTAACATCTAGTTACCGAATTGGACAACGTCTAGCATCCAGGGTATGAAAATTCTGTTCTCTGGAATTTTCATGGACATCACAAAAAGAAGGGATCTATAAAAAGAAAACACTTTACAGTAGAAGCTGTTGCCAGATCGCTTTTACGATCTGGTAAAGTGGCCGCTCCCCCACCCAACACCCTTGCCGTGTTTCCCGGGCTCCGCTGCCCCTCCTGCGGGCTAGGACAGGCATCTCAGATGTTGGCAGGAAGCTGGGGAGGAGAGTGGCGAACATTCGTTGACCGATCTCCTCCATGTTCTATGGGACCGGGAGCGACGCATTTTGCATCACTTCCGGTTCCCGAGCTGTCATTTTTTAGCTCCTGAAGCTGTGGAAATAATGTACTCTTACCTCACAGGATATTTTTCATTATATCAACCAACATTGCCCCAAATAAATGATTACCCTAAAAAGATAAATATGTAAGGGCTTTCTTAAGAGTCTGGTCAGCTGACCAGCATATAAGTCACAACATATGGTGAAGAATGGCAGACAAAAAAGACATTCTGGAAATAAGAGGTCCAATATCCAGTGAAGAGTTACACAAACATTGAAGACTAGGGATGGTCCACCGGTTCGATTCACATCGGCCGTTCGAGCATTCGCGAACGCTAAACTTTACGGGATGTTCGCGGTCTGTTCAACCACGCAACGTCCCATCTAATTGGTTAAAGACTTGCACCTGACCACAGGACAAGGTGCAAGACTTTGCCAAATCAGGGCTCTGTACTCATTTGGAGCCATGATTGGGCAAAGTCATGATGACTCTGCCCAGTCATGTCTCGCCTATCAGATGCCGGCAAACTACACAATTGGGCGGAGCTAGCTGTCACTGCTAGCTCCACCCAATTGTTTATGTTTTGCCGGCATCTGTCAAAATGCCATTATGCGGCGGGGAGAAGATGGGCCGGCGGCCGGCGGTTTTGTTATAATTATCTTTTTTTTAAAAAATTTATTTTGACGGCGTCGTCGTGGACAACGCTAGACGCCGTGATTGACCCTGAATTACGTTGGTGGATCCATTTTTGTTTTTTAAATAAAAGACTTGTCAAAAACATATCTTTTGTTTTTTTCAATTAAAGGATTTTATTAAAAGTCTGGACTTTATAATGACTATTTTATTTAACCATTTAGTGAATGGGTAGGGGTACGAGTACCCCTTATTCATTCACAAGGGAGGGGGGCATCTGGGTGCCCCCTTAATGAAAGAGGTACCCCAGTGCAAATAAGCCCCCTTACCCGCAGACCCCCATAACCACCGGGTCACAGTTGTGGGGATGAGGCCCTCCCAGTGCATAGGGCATGTGGCCTGGTGTGTGGGGGGGGGGGCGCTCACTCACCCCCCCCCCTGCCAGGCCGATGCTCGGATCAAGCGTCTGGTATGGAATTTTAGGGGGGACCCCACGTTTCCCCCCCTTCATTTTAGGGGTGGGGGTTCCTCCTAAATATTCCTACCAGACCTTAAGGGTCCGGTATTGTTTGGGGGGGGGGACTGCACACTTTAACCCCTTCATGACTGAGGCCCTTTTTTCAATTTTTGCACCCATGTTATATTCCACATTTTAGGCCTGAAAATGACGTAAAACCCCCCAACATTATATATTTTCTGAATGCCAAGACCCTATAGAATAAAATGGTGGTAGTTGAAAATTTTTATGTTGCGCAATATTAGCGCAACTCCTTATTAAACCCCAAAATTTAGTGACAAATTTAATTAAATGCCCCAAAACACAACAAATTACCCATTTTTTAAATGAAATATAAAAGATGAGGTTACAACGAGTAAAACGATACCCAACATGCCCAGTTTACAGATTGCGTGCGACCGTGAAACGGCGAAAAACTGCAGTACCCCAAAAAGTCAATAAAAGACACTTTAAAAGCCCCCACAGGTCATCAATTTAGAAATACCCCAAAATACTGGGACCTAGGACCTAGGATTATTGCTCTCACTCCGGCGTGCGCGGCGATACCCAACATGTGTAGCGCGTTCGTCGTTTTCATGCGTAGGCGCAACCGACGCGTGTTTACGTGG
>NW_017307853.1:312945-328704 GCF_000935625.1 Nanorana parkeri
TGGTGATACTAAATTTGTAGGCCGTGCGATAATTGCGCAAATGTTTCTCAAATTAATATTAAACCGATAAAAATACACAATTCAATTGATAAAACACACCAAAATCAGTATCCGTGCACAAAAAAAAAATATTTTCTGACTAAATCTAAAAGATAAAACTTTATTGAGTTAATAAATAACAAATATTTGTAATTGCGCCTTTTTGCGAAAAGTTAAAAAAATGACGGTACGCAAAACTGTAAAAAAGTGACTTGTGTTAACCCCTTCGTGACTGACGACGTACAGTGTACGTCGCCAGCATCGGGGCTGTTTAAAAGTACACATTTTTTTTTTAAATAAATTTTATTTTTTATTTTATTTTTTTTACATTTTCTATTTTTTATATAAATATGGGGGGGGGCTGCGGTGAAATATCTGGGGTCTAAACAGACCCCTGACATTTCCCTTTTGAGCCGCCGCTCGCCCCCCTGCCGGCCAATTTTAATTGGATCCATGGAGTCTCTCATCCCTGCATGTAGCAGCTTCAGGCAGGGATGAGACACTCCAGATGCCAGCGGCCGGCAGCAGCGGTGCCGCCGGGGGGGCGCCGGGTATTTTCGTTAATAGCGGTAATCAGCGGCTTGTGAGCCGCTGATGACAGCTATTATTTTGACGGGGACAGTCAGCTGAACAGTTCTGCTATAATCTTATGGTCGCTAAATCGACCATGAGCTTATAGCAGAACTGTAAATGCCACCGACATAAGGCATACTGAGCTGGCCAGCCGTAAACACTTTTGTTCTGCCGTATGCCTTACGTCGGTGGCAGCGAAAGGGTTAAAAACGTTTTTTTTTGTTTATTTGTTTTTTCCATTGATTCCTGTCCCCCAGGGCAGTACTCGGACCCCCATACACCTCTTATGGCCAATAACTTGCATATAAGCAACATAGATATCTCTACTGATTCCACCTTCCTGTCCCTTGGATGTTTGTGAGGAGATTCCTTCACCAGAATCACAGAAGTCCTTTTCAGCCTGGACACTGGTGAAGTCTACAAAGAAAAGTATTTTTGAGGTACAAAAACCCCAGAAGGGCGGCCCCATTCTTTGTAAATAAAGTCTTACTCACACATTTAGATTTATGTGTCCCAAAAGGAACTGGAGAGTCCGAAGAAACATCTGCAGAGACTGTCCCAGCGGTTCATCATCTATGTCAGAGGTAACCAAACATGGAATGTGTAGTTCCACCACAGCTGGAGGGCCAGAGTTTGGCTACCCCTGATCTATGTGATGTCAGCAGTTTCCTGATCACTTTGTCCCCCGGAATAGTTTTCCTCCTCCATGGCACTTCCTCTGCTCCCCGCACTGTACATATAGAGAACTCTTTTCTGTCACAGTATTCTCCCCTCCCCCGTGTGCTCCATTCCACCAGATCCTCCACTTCTTATCATCAGTGCTCCGTGTGCTCCATTCTCACTCAGTCACCTCCTCCCCCTCCCCTCTCTGCACCTCTCTATCCTCCTTCCTCCTCTCTATGGTGCTGTTAGAATGTCACTTCCGGGTCTGTGTTTTCCGTCCGGTTAATCATGACATGACCTCCCCTCAGACTCCTCCCACATCTCTGAGGTGACTTCCTCTCTCCCCGAGCGGCCGATTCCAGCACTAGAGGAGATCCTTCCATCACATCCTATGGAGGTAATCCCCATTCTTCAGCTTGTCACCACTGACACCACACTGACCCATTTCTGACACAGGATTTTTCTAGAAATAAACATCCAAGTCTCAGCAGACCTTACAAGCACACAACAGAGAGGAACCACAAGTATCAGCAGACCTTATGATCACTCAACAAGGAAGAACCACAAGTCTCAGCAGACCTTACAAGCACACAACAGGGAGGAACCACAAGTCTCAGCCGACCTTATGAACACTCAACAAGGAGGCCTTAGCAGCATATGACAGGGAGGGCACTATAAATCCCAGCAGTACTCACAGCAATAGTTGAGTAAACAGTCGGGCCCCTTACACACAGTCCAATCAGGGGTGATCTCTGGTCACAGCAGTATGGATGGGGGGGTCACCGCTGTGACATCCGTGTTTGTACAATGGAGGAAAAACTGAAATGACGGAACCCCATGTCTGTCTATAGGGGTCCAGATGTAAACAGACGTGTATTACCCCCGATCCAACACAATCCGCTCCGGTGAAGTGGAACGCTTCCATTTTGTTTCCCGGACCTGGCCGGAGTCGGTGGTTGTCGTAATGTACACGGACGCCCATTCATTTAGATGTGGCTGCCCATAGACTAACATTGGGCATCCTATCGGGTCTGCCTAAAAAACTGACAGGTGGACCCGATCAGACCTCCCGAGTGAAAGGGGCCTCAGGGTTAAGCTTCAGCCTCTGTGTAGCTGTTTCTTTGAATTCACAGACAGAGCCTGGTCTCAGTGCAGCCACCGATCTGTCAGTCACAGTGATGAATACCTGCTCAGACTTCCCACAGGCCTGAAACATGTCCTTAGAGGTGCAGCATGGGAAGGGAGGGGGGTCATATACAGGCTGGTGCTGACCATCCCCCATGCACCTTTTGCTCTGGGGAGGCTGCATTGGTGGAATCAGAAGATGTGCACTCAGCTATGTGCAGCTTATCTTGGTCACTGTCAGGAGCTCATCTCTACAGGGCTCCTGTGATGTGCTTACTGCTGGTTACATAAACCCCCAGGACATAGGGAGGGGGCAGGAGTGAGGGCACTGTGGGTTTGCTCGGTTTGCAGCCCTAAAGATGTGCAGCTGATCCTTTTGATCTGCCAGCTCTGTGCCGGAGATTGAAGCCCAGACTGCTGCTGTATCTGGGGGGAGATTGGGAGTCAGGAGGGGAATGTACGAGGAGCTGGAGAAGATTGGGGAACAGGGGGAGTGTACCAGGGCCGTAGGATAAGCTTTTTTTTTACAACCTCTCCCCTCTTTTAAACATGTTCCAGGAAGAGTTCCTCATGGGTTACATGGCTGTTACATGGGTCAGGCACCCATAGCTGCTACCTTTTCTTCTGATGAGATAACCTGTCAGCATTTTGGTGCTTGCCCAAATTAAGTTTTAAGACTATAGGACTAGGCTCTACAGCAGTAAGAGTCAATTATTCCCCAAAACCCAACCCAAGTATGGGGATTATGGACGGTGACAGTGGTAAACTCATGGCAATACAGGTATGGCTGCAACACTTCTTTAGAACCCATACCAATGCCAAGCATTCTTTCTCAATGGTGGTGTAGGCCAACTCCATATCTAGTAACTTCCTTCTAAGAAAAGGAACAGAGTTCTTCTCCTCATCATCTGTCTGGCTAAGAAGAGCCTCCAGACCCTATATAGAGGCATCGTTCTGCACGAGGAATGTGTGTTTGTTGTTTGGTGCTGCCAGCATGAGGTCACAGGTGAAGTAATCTTTAAGCTGCTCAGAGGTCACCTGGCAGTCCGGGGTCCATATCACCAGCTGGGACATGATCTTCTTGCTGAGGTCCTTCAGCGGTTTGGCTCTTGTGCTAAAATGGGAAAAAAAACTTTCAATAGAAGGTAGCAATGTCCAGGAAAGTCAAGACTTGTTTCTTAGTCTGGGTAGTAGGCCGGTCCATAATAGCTTCTACTTTAGCAGGCTCTGGGAGCAGCCTAACCCCTCCCGATCGTATTCCCAAGTATTGCACCTCTGCCTATCTGGCACTTTTCCAGTTGGATGGGGAGTCTGGCACCCACAATTTTGTCCAAGACAATGCTTACACGATGGATATGTTCGTCCCAAGTCTCACGGAAGATGTCATCAAGATAAGTGCAGGCAAAGTCTAGGCAGTTGCACAGCAGGATGTTCAACAGTTCACTGGGAGGTGGCAGGATTATTCTTCATTCCAAAGGGCATATTGAGGAACTCCTATAATCCAAAGGAGATAATGAAGGCTGAGCATTCCCTACTCTTCCCTATTAGGGGCATTTTGCCAATAACTCTTACCTATCTCCAAAGTGGTGACATATCAGGCCCCAACCAGGCAGTCAATTAGCTCATTGATACCGGGCATTGGATATTCATTGCCGACAGCAGGGTCATTAAAGTGCTTATAGTCTATGAAAAATCTTATACTTTTTAGGGAACAATACAACAGGTGAGGCCCATGGGTTGCTGGATAGATGGATGACACCAAATTTTAACATTTCATCCATCTCTAATCTTATGGAATTTCATAAAGATTCAGGAACTCAATAGTCTATTGGATAGGTCAGATATCCATGTGATGGGTGGCCAACATAGTCTTGCACTGGTGGAGGACAGACCACGTGGTATCCTGTAGCCCCAGTAGGACTTGACACATGTTTGCTTAATTGTGGGTCATCTCCAGAAGATCAGGTAAGATATCTTCTTCCTCTGAGAATATAGGACAGATGGCGTGAATGGACAGGCTCCTGTTATCATTCCTTGACCAGTTTTTTGCTGCTTCCCTTGGTCATCCAATGTGAGAACATTGTTAGTTTGATTCAGTTATGTAAGAATCCGATATGGCCTATTCTAGGAAGACTGCAACTTATAGTTGGAGGTTTGGAAAATCACAAGCACCTCTTGTTTCTCTATGAACTCTCGGGTGTGAGATTTGCAGTCATATCAAGTCTTTTGGTGTGTTTGGGCAGTTTTGAGTGGATTAGCAGTGAAGCCTGATAGTTTGCTCAACCTTTTATGTAATTCCAAGATTTAGGGCACTACAGGGACCCCAGTGTCTTGAAGCTGATCCTCCAAGTACTTCTTTAGCAATGTCAAGGATCCTTAGTCCTTCATCCTATACTGTAGTTTAAAGGGGGAGAACCTGGTGGATTCCTGGGGTGCCTCACAAAGTGAAGACGAGATGGGTTAGGTATCATTCCCTGTGTGTTTCTGTACCCACAAAGGCATTCAACATGGCAATTAAAGTGCAGTTGACGTGTTCACATAGTTTGTTTGTCTGGAGATGATAGGGAGAAGTCTGATGGTCTGCACCCCTCACGTGCACCAGAGAAACTGCACTAGATCTGACATAAGTTTAGTTCCTTGAAGCCTACTCTCCTTTAGACAGTGACCATGGCTTCTGCAATTTTGGGTGCTGCAATCCTGGACAAGGCAACATCTTCTGGGTAACAGGAAGTAGGGCTGAAACCAATTTATTGATAATGAGAATCATTGTTAACTATTCTTATCGATTAGTTGGTCTAGGTCTCTAGTTTTCTCCTCCACACTTGGAGTCGGTGTTTCTTTGGCTCTGTATCCCCTCTGATAGGGGAGGACACAGACCCCTGCAGCCGATGCCCAGTAGTAAGGATAATTCCACCTAACCTTCCCTGCTGCTGCAGTATCAGCTCTGCAGCTCTCCTCCCAACTGGGAGCGTACTGCATGCTGTCCTCTGTGTCTCCTCCGATCCCCTCTGCTCTCCCCCACCTGTATCGACACAGGCAGCGGGCATCAAAGGATACACAGAGCTGATCCACCTGCTGGCACCTGACAGGGAGGAGAAAGCTGTCAGGAGGCCGAGCAGAGGGTTGTGGGGAGGAGAGCTGAAGGACAATATTCGAACTTCGGAGTGATCCATATTGCTCTACATCGTTTGCTGTTCATTCACAATTGTGGACACATTATCTGTTTACTATCTCGATTTATGAATGATCAGGAAGCCTCTGTACTGAGTGCTTCCTGTTCATTGACTGCTGGGGCTGCAGAAAAAAAGATTGAGGACTTTGTGTCTCTGGACTTCTGATATTTCCCCAAAGCCCCTAACAGTATAGTAAAAAAAATTAAAATAATTTAAAAAAATAGCAAAAAAGTTAAAAGTAAAAAAAAAATAAAGCCACCCCCTCCCCCAATTGTTAAAGAAGTGGGTTAAAAAGTAATTTTTGGTTTCAACCTGACAAATTCTGGTGCGGGAGGTGTGTTGCTGTGCCATTCATTTCAGTGGCACCCCCAAATGCGCCTGCCACCCACAATGTGATTGCTGGCACTCGAACGTGTGGTACCACTAGTGCACATTCTAGTGCAGTGCAATTGCGGAAAAGTCTGCATGCAGTTTAATTCTGAAGTAAACTTTGTAACAGTCAGTCAGATAGTTTAGAAACATGGAGCAGCTCTACTCTCCAATCCCACTGCTTGAACCTCGGTGCCTGGTAAGGCATTCACAGGTAAAAAAACGACACTCGCAAGGGGATCCGTCCATCTAGTACTTTATTTGCAAAAAGGCAAACAGCAGCAAACAAACAAATGCTTACATGTTTCAGCACCCAAAATGGGCCTTAGTTGTAGCAGTAGTAAATGTCCTCCTGTGACACTAAAGAGAATTATGGCCAAAAAATTTTGGGGGGCAGCATAAAGGATTGCTCAATCTCTTACAGAGTTAGACTTCTATCGGACACTTTGGTGTATGCTAGATAGCATGTGCCCTGCTGAGTGCCATAGTTTTCCAGTTAGCCCCTATGTCACTACAGGAAGAAGTAGTGATATAGACATTGGAGGAGGAACTATGAATTTGAAATAATATTCATTTTCTTATACAACCAGCACCTGAAGCTTTTGTCTCTTTATATAAGTTTCCAAGGCTCTATTTTGCTCCTTTGCTGGAAAAGGGCTGTTGTTTACAGAGTGCAACTGCTCAAGCTTACATTTATACATAGGAGGGACCCAGAGCAGTGACTCCTTCCTCTTCAGATGAGTCAATCTGACTTTTCAATCAGAGATGGAATAGTGAAAATGGAAAACTTTCTGCTTTAAATTATCTTTAGACAACCTCTAATGCTTTGTAAATCCAGTGCCATGGATGTGCCCCGTATTACCCGTATGTTAATAGGTAATACTTGTGTAATTAAGGCTTCCATACAGTGCAGTCATGTGTACAGATACAGCCCCAATTACCCGGGGCTTTTACTATTGCCACTGGACTTCTAAAGGGAAATAGTTAAAGAATGCTAATGTTCCTGTTTGGGGCTTTCTCCACTCGGAAAAGACAAACCTGTTTTCACCTATTGATGTTTATATTTCCTGTCTAATCATTTAAACGGCAAACTTAAATAAAAATAAATCACTGGCGCCAAAAAAGTAACTGCTCCTGATAATAACTCCAGAGACACGGGGGCAGCTCCTCACAGTCAGGGAAAACCAGATGTCTTTCCAGTCTCAAATGGCACCCACCAGGGCTGCCTCCTCTCCCCTACACTTTTTATCTTGACATTGGAACCATTTATTAGGACAGTTCTTAAAACCTCAGATAAAAGGGGTTACGATAGGAAAAGTGGAACACAAGGTCGCAGCCTTTGCGGATGACCTACTATATTTTCTAACTGACCCGACTATTTCCATGCCCACACTGATGAAGCTATTTGAGACTTACGAGGCCCTGTCCAACTTGAAGATCAACCTCAACAAATCTGCCGTCCTCAGCGTTTCTGCCCCGGCCTGTGTCACAGACCCCCTAAAGCACAGCCTCCCATTACAATGGAACAACACCTCAATAAAATACTTAGGGATACATCTTCCAACCGAACTTCTGACTCTATTTTCACTCAACTTCCAACCGCTACTGACCAAACTTAAATCTGACCTGCAGAAGTGGCGAGCGCTTACTTTTACCTGGTTTGGTCGGGTGGCTCTCCTCAAAATGAATATAGTACCAAGGCTTCTATATCTATTTCAAACGATCCCCATACACCTCCCGAGATCATTTTTCCAGAGCCTGCGAACAGCTTTCTCTCAATTTGTCTGGAAAGACAAGAGACCACGCTTGTCATGGGACTCATTGCAGCGACCCAAGCCCCAGGGTGGCTTGGCGGTGCCAAACCCCTACAACTACTACCAGGCATCACACCTCACTAGGCTCATTCAGTGGCACACTCAACAAACGCAGAAACCCTGGGTGGATATAGAGCAGACCTGGTACTCATGTCCAATATCCTCCGCGGTGTGGTTCTCCAACCCAGACAGACCCATGCACAGTCCACCAAATCCATTGATCTCGGCGACCCTGAGGGAATTCTCGATTCTCTGGAAAAAAAAGACCATTACCACCAGAGATAGCCCCTTAACGCCAATTCTACATAACCCAGACTTTCATCCCGGGGGTAATCCAGAATTCCAACAGTTTTGGTCGTCAGACGAACAACTCACGGCTGCACAGTTTTTCCAAGACCAGAAGTTCCTAGAGAAAAAGGATCTTCTATATCTGTCACGGAATGGACATATCCCATGGTGGATATACCTACAGACACGACACTTCCTCACAAACAACAATAAGAAATGTAACTTCTCTAGAGAATTGACGCCTCTGGAAAAAATGTGCACGGGTCAGGGCCCCCAAGATCACTTGATTTCTAGACTATACTCGCTGCTACAGGACTCACAAGGACAAAGGGAGAATAAAACACGTCTTAGGTGGGAAAAGAAATTGAACATGCCCCTGACAGACGAAGACTGGAGTGACATGTGTCGCAATGCTCAAACCAGCTCTATCAGTAGCAATACTCAGGAGACAAACTACAAGATACTGACACATTGGTACAGGACCCCACAAACCCTACACAAGATATACCCCGACGTTCCAGACACGTGCTGGAGATGCCAGACAGGTGAGGGCATGTGTTTTGGACATGCCCAGAACTGAACACATACTGGACCGAAATTCACAAAATCACTTCCCAGGTCACTGGACAGACAATACACTTCACACCGACGACATTCCTACTGACTGACCCTAATAATGACCGGGGTCCTAGCAAATCCCTAAGACAACATATGATTAATGCAGCTCGCACGATAATCCCGTGACATTGGAAGGAGGTGAGACCGCCCTCGTTGTCTGAATGGATCCGACAGATCGACCATGTTCGGGAGATGGAGGAACTGCTCTTCACAAAAAAGGATGCTTTGACCAAATTCATGCACATATGGGCGTGCTGGCACCATTACACCAGCACCCAGGATTATCAATCCCTCAAATCCATATCCTGAACAATGACTTTTCCATTCCTTAGTTTCTCACAAAGTCCTCTGTGCCTATAAAAGAAACTCAAGCTCACAACTTTAGACGCTTATACTGAAAGCTTCTCGATTGACACCTGGGTAATGGGGGACATCGGAAATATGTGTTATGTACTCAGAAAATGAATAATACTATTGAATGAATAATGATTAATACTATTGGAATACCCAGTTCGGGATACTGCAAATATGTCTCTGCTTAACAGCTAGCTATCATCCTTCCCTCCTAGCCTAACCACTACCCTTTACCCCCCCCACCCCCTTTCTGACCTGGAACTTTAAGCTGTGGAAATTTGATTTTATAATGCTTTGTCATATGTATCTGTATAACAAAACGAAACAATAAAACTTGTGGGGAAAAAAAAGAAAACCAGATTTCTGATGAAAACAAAGCAAAAGGAGCGCCTTCATAGTGTAAAACCAATGCATTTTAAGTTCAAATAACAGCTGAAAAGGTACTTACAAACGACCAATGAAAACAAGCATAGAAAGATATGATCTCAGGATAAACAAACGAGGTGATGGAAGTGCTAGTGTTGAGCCAAAGCCATCTAAAGGCTAACCCTCCTCCACTTGATGCGTTTCAGGGGCCAAGCCAGGTTATGACGAAAGGGTCTTGGCCCCTGAAACACGTCAACTGGAGGACGGTTAGCGTTTTGGTTTGTCCATCTTGGTTTATCCTGAGATCGTATCTTTCTATGCTTGTTTTCACTGGTCGTTTGTAAGTACCTTTTCAGCTGTTATTTGAACTTAAAATGAATTGGTTTTACACTATGGAGGCGCTCCTTAAACTGCAAACTGTCTGAAGACATACAATTCTGATGTAAAACTCCAGAAGGCATTAAATTCTAAGGTTGGTCTTTATTTGTTGTTGTTCTATAATAATGTATTTCTATATTTTCAGGGATCTGCCATAATTCTTCAATTTTGGATGTAAGCAGTCTGAAATCATACTGCTACTAAGTCTGTATACTTTAGCACATAATGGAACCCAGAGAAGACATGACACATGATAATTTGGAGTGTTAGAACATTTTCATTACAAACACATTTTTAATAGTTCAGCAGATGATTCCTAATGAAGAGAAACCATTTGTGGAGAGCTTAAAACATGAGACACATCTTACTGAACACCAGTGGAGTCCTACAGGAGAGAAACCATATAAGTGCTCTGAATGTGACAAGAGTTTTTCATTTAAGGCAAATTTTATTCAACACCAGATGAGTCATACTGGGGAGAAGCCATTTAAGTGTTCTGAATGTGAAAAGGGTTTTACATTGAAGGCAAAGCTTACTCAACACCAAATGAGTCACACTGGAGAGAAGCCATTTAAGTGCACTGAATGTGAAATGGGTTTTACATTGAAAACAAATCTTATGAGACACCAGAGGACTCACAGCGGAGAGAAGCCATTTACATGTCCAGAATGTGGAAAGGGCTTTTCACTCAAACAAAGTCTTACTACTCACCAGTGGACTCACACTGGAGTGAAACCATTTAAATGCTCAGAATGTGACAAGGGCTTCACAGAAAGGCCAAACCTTGTTGAACATCAGAAGATCCACACTGGAGAGAATCTGTTTTTGTGTTCAGAATGTGACAAATGTTTCACCAAGAAAATTCAGCTCATTGTTCACCAGAGAACTCACACTGGAGAGAAACCCTTTAAATGCTCAAAATGTGACAAGGGCTTCACACAAAAGGTACATCTTATTAGTCACCAGAAGATACACCATTAAATACAAGTTGTTTGGATGCTCTGAATGTGGAAATCACTTAAAGTAGTATTAAACTCTCAAACATGTTTCAGTAATGAATCCAGATCAAAGAAATAGACATTGCCCAGCAAATAATTGCTTTACATTTTTGCCAAAAGCTTACAATAATCTTTTTTTCTAAACAGCTGCTTCCAAGTCTCTCAGCTTCCCTGAACTTCCTGCCCAGTACAAGATCACAAAAGACAGTGCAGACTACAGCAACTAAAACTTTTAAACATAAAGAAGCGGCATTCAGTGTAAGTGATTTCATCAGCATTTGGAATAGCTTAAAATCCTTTTGACTTTAAGATCACTTTACTTCAAAAGATACATTTCATTGGACGCTGGAGGAATCACCTAGGTGAGACGTCCTATCCATATTCTGAAAGTGATACATTTCAGATTATAGAAATATCTGCTTGTATCTGACCTGCAGCTGACCGCATGATTCACAGGAGGAATTCACCAGACACATGCGATCGGCCACACTTGCAAGTGTGAATGGGGCCATTGGCAGTGAAACACAAATCATGGATATTTTTTAGCTATTAATGCAGCTCCACTTACCTCACAACACTAAATATGAAAAAAGCAGAAACTCAAAGACGGACTGCAGACGGGCGGGTGGTGGCTCTGTTCCATGTGAAATAGAGCACGTTATCCTTAGCCTCAATGCCTGAGCCTCCACTTGCAGCCAAGATGGCACTGGCTGAACTGTATTCTGGTCACTCCGACACTGCACAGCAAAAACAGGTGAGCCTACCGTAGCGCTCTCCCTCACCTCTGGGCTCTGAAGCGCTGTCACATAGATCACAGAGTGTGTCACAAGCCTCCCTAAACTCCAGGATGGCTGGGATATGGAGGCCTACATCTAAGCCATGCCCACTAAAAAAAAAAAAACATTGAATCTTTCATCAAGCGACTGGAAAATACTTACAAACAGGAAATGGTCACTTTGGAAAAGGACCTAAGCACCAGATTAGAGGATATCAAGCAGACCGCAAATGATCTGCACTCCCGTGTGTCGCTTCATGATACTACGTTACAGGAACGCACAGATACCACCTTTCAGGGGCATACGGTATTAATCCATCAATTGCTGTAAAACCAAGATGTCCAGTAGAATAGAAACCGCTGCAATAACATTCAGATCTGTGGCCTTCCAGAGTCGATTGAGCCTAAGGATTTGGAATCTGCCACCATTGTGATCTTCAACCAGCTCTTGAACAAACCTAAAGACTCTCCTTTAGTAATGGACCGAATACACAGAGCACTGAGCGCAAGACGTCCTGACCATTTCACCCCTAGTGATGTCATTTGTTGGGTCCAATTCTTTAAAGTTAGGGAGGAGATCATGAGAGCTGCCTGCACACAGGATACCATTCTGTACAATTGAGACTCAAATATCTTTACTGCCTGGCCTCTTGGAACACACAATCACCTTGCGCAGAGCACTGAGACCCCTTCTGGAAGCCTTACGCCTGCGCAACATCAAATATCACTGGGGTTTCCCCTTTCATAGTTACATTGTATTTAAGGTAAATAAAGACACAGGTCCATCAAGTTCAACCTTTTGTGTGTGTGTGTTTGTGCGTGCGTACAGTCATGGCCAAAAATGTTGGCAGCCCTGCATTTCTGTCAGATAATGCACCACATTGCGCAGAAAATTGTTGCAATTACAAATGTTTCGGCATTTTCATGTTTATTTCTATTGTTTGTATTGGTCTGACACAACAAAGTGGAGAGAAAAAAGCCAAACCTGACACATTTCACGCAAAACTCCAAAATGGACTGGACAAAATTTTTGGCAACTTCTCCAAATTGCAAGAAATTATTGCATTCCAAGTTTTTGTGGAAAAACATGGACAATCTCAAGGTTACAAGTCCATCTCCAGAGATCTTAATTTTCCCGTGTCCACTGTGCACAACATTGTCTGGAAGTTTACAGCCCATGGCACTGTAGCTTCCTGGACGTGGACGAAAGAGAACAGTTGATCAAAGATTGCAACGAAGGATTGTTGGAATGGTGGATAAAGACCCTCCATCAACTTCCAGACAGATTCAAGCCGACCTTCAGGGACAGGGTACAACTGTGTCAGCTTGCACTTTACTCGTGTAGAAACGTCACCAGCACGACAAATACTTAGACGTCAGTGCAAATCCATTTATTGATGTCAGTTATCACTCAAAGTGTCATCAAGCGCTTTCGGGGCCACGCAGGGTCCCCTTCATCAGGTTCAGAGTAAACCACGTATGGGAGTTCCGGTAAGCAGTGCTACAGGTCCTTGGACGATTGTACAGCTTGCACTATACGTCGCCATCTGAATGAAAAGGGACGCTATGGTAGGAGACCCAACGGCTGACACTGAAACATAAAAACAGCCAAGTTTGCAAAACTTACCTGAGCAGGCCAAAATCCTTTTAGGAGAATGTGCTGTGGACAGACAAAACTAAATGCCAGCTTTTTGGTGCAGCCCATCATTCTACTGTCTTCAGAAAAAGAAATGAGGCCTTTAAAGAAAAAAATCCAGTCCCTACAGTCACACATGGTGGTGGGGGGGTCACTGATGTTTTGGGGTTGCTTTGCTGCTTCAGGCGCTGGATGTCTTGACTGTGTGCATGGCATTATGAAATCTGAAGACTACCAAAGAATTCTGGGGTGCAATGTAGGGCTCAGTGTCAGAAAGTTGGGTCTCCGTCAGAGGTCATGGGTCTTACAGCAGGACAATGACCCAAAGCACACGTCAAAAAGCCCCCAAAAATGGTTTCAGACAAAGCGCTGGAGTACGGGACTGGCCAGCAATGAGTCCAGATCTGAATCCCATAGAGCACCCGTGGAGATCTCAATACAGCAGTTGGGAAAAGGAACCCGTCCAATCTGAGAGACCTGGAGCAGTTGGCGAAAGAAGAATGGTACAAAATTCCTGTAGAGAGGAGTAAGAAACTCAGTGATGGTTACAGGAAGCCATTGATTTCAGTTATTTTTTTCCAAGGGCTGTGCTTCCAAATATTAATTGAGGGTGCCAATAATTTTGTCCAGTCCATTTTTGGAGTTTTGCGTGGAATGTGTCAGATTTGGCTTTTTTTTCTCCACTCTTTTGTGTCATACCATTACAAACGAAAGAGATAACCATGAGAATGCCGAAACATTTGTCATTGCAGCAATTTTCTGAGCAAAGTGGTGCATTATCTGCCAGAAATGCAGGGGTGCCAATACTTTTAGCCATGACTGCATATACATTTTTATGTTTACATTTTAGTGGTGGGGTTAAGGCAATAACCCCTTTACTGCCAGTTATGTATGCCATATGTTGCTGGCAGCTGGTCCTGTCCATCTGCGTATAACCAACAATCAGCTTTACACTGAAAGCAATTCTGATGGCTGAGCTGTGCGCCAGATCTCTTCCAGGGGCCAGTGAAGTGAGCCCCCCTTGCTTTCTGGGCTCTGCTGGCCCAGGACCAGCATAACGGTTGTAGGTGGGTAGAGGGGAGACAGACCGGACAACATCCATTTACCAACCTCCTCCCCACTGAATGGGGCCAGAAGTGATGCATTCTGGCACACCTAGTATGCTATCACATAGGGGGCTTGTAAGCTTCCCTATGTGATAGCAATGCAGTAAGGTAAAAAAAAGTTTAAAAAGTAAAATAAAATGAAAAATATAAAAAAGTTTAAGTCCCCCCTGAAGGCATGCAGAGTAACGTAAAAAGAAGATAACTGTTAGATATCGGCGCGTGCACCAGAGTGAGAGCAATAATTCTAGGGCTAATATTCAGAGTTATCTCTAAACTCATGACCTTTATAAGCTTTTAAAGTGTCACCTATGGACAATTTAGGGTACCATATTTTGTTGCCATTTCACGGCCACACAAGCAATTTATAGGCTTGGCATGTTGGGTATCTATTTACTCGGCATAACCTCATCTTTTATATTGTACAAAATGCGTGTTATATTGTGTATCTGGATACAGCCCGTGTACCCATCGCACTCAGAACCGCTGCTCCATGAGGTAAGAAGTGGGTGCAGCAGGTGTCAACGGTTGGCTTCCCTCAAAGTATAAGTAAAGGATGGACACCGGCACTCCAAAGCCAATCCAGTTAGTATATTTATTCACGTACTTGTTGCAAATGCAAAACACAAAATACAATTGTTCAGGGTCTCAAATTATCTCCTTCCTCAGGCAAACAAGTTTGCCCAATGAAGGGGATCCTGTGAGATCCCGAAACATTGTATCTTGTGTTTTGCATTTGCAACAAGTACGTGAATAAATATACTAACTGGATTGGCTTTGGAGTGCCGGTGTCCATCCTTTATTTAGGCTGGGTTTACACCCAGGCGTATCAAATATGCGCATTTGTCGTGCGTTTTTACAACGATTCCCGGAAGAAAAAAAACGTGCAACAAATGCGTGTTTCCGAGGGCTACCTGGCTGTATCCCAATGGATACGCGCGGCAAATATGCCCCAAAGAAGCTCCTGTACTTCTTTGGGCGTAGGGCGTTTTGGAGTGCGTTCCTACACGCTGTAAAACGCCCAGGTGGGAACCATGCCCATAGGCAATCATTGGATTTCACATGTTGAGCGTTTTACAGAGCGTAGGAACGCGCTGTAAAAAACGCCCAGGTGTGAACCAGGCCTTACTTATATTACTGTATGTATCTGAGCACTAAAATATACTTAAGTGTAATTTCTACTGACATTTTGGGTTTGATAACGATTACTGCTAAGGAATTTTCATGCCTAAAATATGTATTATAAAGTGTGCAAAAAAACACAAAAGAAGCCTTGGCAGTGAAAGGGTTGAAGGAAAACGTGCAGAGTCATGAGGTAATCTCACGGGGTGAATAAAAGACAATGTAATATTCTTATTCAGTCATCTAGACCAGTCCTTCTTAAACTTTCTTCACTCGTGACCCCTTTTTGGCCGAGGGAATTTTTAAGGGACCCCAACGTCGGTCGGTGTCTCCCCCCTCCCCTAGCGTAAGTCGGTGTCTCTCTC
>NW_017307853.1:329642-333833 GCF_000935625.1 Nanorana parkeri
CCCCCCCTCCTTACCTTTACGTCCAGCAGCTGTGCTCCACTGCTGCTGGGTTAAAGAAAGTTCAGTCAATGTAAAAAAAAAACAAAAAAAACCCTTCCTGAGCACGTGTGCTCAGGAAGGTACCAAGTGCACAGGGGGGACCGTGACCTTAAAAACTACACTACACCGAAAATTATACAGTAAACTGAAATAAAACAATCTAGTTTGGTGCCTAGACCTTCTCGGCCGCCTGGTCCCCCTCACACAAGTACCGGCCATACCCCCCTGATGGCGGTCCTGGCCGGGTACTCGGATTGCGACCCCCTGTTCACTTGCAGGACCCCATATGGGGTCGCGTCCACACTTTAAGAAGCACTGATCTAGACCTAAAAAAAACTATTCTAAATATTACAAATAAAAAGACAATAATGTGTCGGGGTGCCTCTTTACTCAGCGACAGGTGTGGATCCCTTTAACACAGGTTCCCACATTCCTTTGGGCTCCCATCATTCCCTGGACTCCCATCATCCCCTATGCTCCTGGACACAACCAGCGGATATACATTCCAGCTTTTCCCACCCTCTGGTGATCAGAGTGACCCCGTCTGATGGGACAGCAGTGACTGGGCAAGTGAGCTGTCACCAGGTGCTGGGTCCTCCCCTGCTTAGTCTGGTGTGTGGGCTGCCAGCAGTGAGCACAAGAGCACGCAGTCTCTGTACAAGCCCCAGTCACTGGATTGGACTTTGTTGTAGTCAGTGCAGGGATACTGAACACACAGTGGGATGGCCGTACCTTCAGCCACCAGAACCTCCTGACCCAAGACATCTGCAACAGTGTCGGTGTGAAGCCTCTTTGTGCCGCCAGCCCTCTCGGCCATCAATCTGCCTGCCTGTGAGGGGATTGTGATCCAAGGTCGGTTCATGTTCAGCAAGTAGAACCATGTTAAGCTTTGCTAGAACTGATAACGTGTGCTGCCCCCTAGTGGCCTGTTCAAGAACTGATCCTTCCCGTTATATGTTTATTCATCCCTCTTCTTCATACCTGGATTGAAATGTAGAAATGCTTTTACGTTGTTAGGTCTGTTCCCCCCCGGTGCAATTCATGTTTACATTCCTTTTACTCAGTAAATACTAAATTGCACATTACCAATTGTCTGATCGTTTGGCTGACACCGTTACATAAATATGTGTGGAAAGTCAATATACATTCTCTTTATGCTTTTTACAGGAATATACAGGTGAAACTCGAATAATTAGAATATCGTGCAAAGTTCATTTATTTCACTATTGCAACTTAAAAGGTGAAACTAATATATGAGATAGACTCATTACATGCAAAGCAAGATAGTTCAAGCCGTGATTTGTCATAATTGTGATGATTATGGCTTACAGCTCATGAAAACCCCAAGAACCCCAAATCCACAACCTCAAAAAAGTAGAATATTACATGCAATCAATAAAACAAGGATTGTACATAGAACAATATCAGACCTCTGAAAAGTACAAGCATGCATATGTACTCAGTACTTGATTTGGGCCCCTTTTGCAGCACTTACTGCAATTACTTTTGCATGATATCGTAATTATTCGAGTTTCACCTGTATAACGTGTAGCTAATTATTATTCAGGATTTATGTAGCGCTGACAGTTTGCATCACACTATAACCCGGCAGTTGTTCTTCATTATATTTCCTTTATCATTGATGTCCCTATATCAGGGGGAGAACAGCTCAGCACTCCAGCTGTTGTAGAACTACAAGTCCCATGAGGCATTGCAAGACTCTGACAGCCACAGACATGACTCCCAGAGACAGATGCATGATGGGACTTGTAGTCTGAAGACAGCTGTGGTGCTGAGCTTGCCTCCTCTCATCAGACACAGACATGTTGCTGTCATTGCGGTCCTCTCATAGCTCTCTGCAGTCTCTGCCCCAGCGGTTCATCATCTATGTGATGTCAGCAGTTTCCTGATCACTTTGTCCCCCGGAATAGTTTTCCTCCTCCATGGCTCTTCCTCTGCTCCCCGCACTGTACATATAGAGAACTCTTCTCTGTCACAGTATTCTCCCCTCCCCCGTGTGCTCCATTCCAGCAGATCCTCCACTTCTTATCATCAGTCCTCCGTGTGCTCCGTTCTCACTCACACTCAGCTCCTCGCCCTCCCCTCTCTGCACCTCTCTATCATCCTTCCTCCTCTCTATGATACTGTTAGGACTTCACTTCCGGGTCTGTGTTTTTCTTCCGGCCAATCATGACATGACCTCCCCTCAGACTCCTCCCACATCTCCGAAGTGACTTCCTCTCTCTCCCCGAGCAGCCGATTCCAGCACTAGAGGCGATCCTTCCATCACATCCTATGGAGGTAATCCCCATTCTTCAGCTTGTCACCACTGACACCACACTGACCCATTTCTGACCCATCCAGACCTGACCCCATCCTGAGCTCCGCTCACACTGTTCATTCCAATCACCTCTGGAAATCACCTTTATTTTCTCTTCCTGATTCTGGACACAAATGTCTCTCAGATCCGTCTTGTATTTATTTGTACACCACGGAGGAGGTGACCACAGGACACTACAAGTCCCAGCATGCCTCTGCCTCTGGGAGTCATGTCTGGGGCTGTCAGAGTCTTGCAATGCCTCATGGGACTTGTAGTTCCACAGCAGGTTGTTGAGGTTGCCTCCCCCTGATACATTATCTGTGCGGATGTTCCAGCAATGATGTGTTCCAAGTGTAATATTGTGATACATAATAATGGATACAAAGTCTTGTTCTGTTACATGTGCAGTAGGGGGCCACAAGGCAGCAATATGGTACAGCAGGGGGCCACAAGGCAGCAATATGGTACAGCAGGGGGCCACAAGGCAGCAATATGGTACAGCAAGGGGCCACAAGGCAGCAATATGGTACAGCAAGGGGCCACAAGGCAGCAATATGGTACAGCAAGAGGGACACAGGACTACAAGCTGAGGTGTAGGAAGAGTCAATCTTGTATAGGTTAACACAGGGGGAACCACAAATCTCAGCAGACCTCATGAGCACACAACAGGGGGGAACTACAAGTCTCAGCAGCATTGGACATCCAATCGGATCTGCCTAAAAAAGTGACAGGTGGACCCGATGGGGCGGCCCGAGTGAAAGGGGCCTCAGGGTTAAGTTTCAGCCTCTGTGTAGCGGTTTCTTTGAATCCACAGACAGAGCCTGGCCCCAGCGCAGCCTCCGATCTGTCAGTCACAGTGATGAATACCTGCTCAGACCTCCCACAGGCCTGAAACATGTCCTTAGAGGTGCAGCATGGGAAGGGAGGGGGTCATATACAGGCTGTTGCTGACCATCAAGCCTCACCCCCCCTCCCATGCGTCTTCTGTGCTGGGGAGGCTGCATAGGTGCATCAGAAGATGTACACTCAGGTATGTGCAGCTTATCTTGGTTCCTGAGTGTCTAGAACCCCACTATCATTATCTCATCTCTACAGCGCTCCTGTGATCTGTTCTGGGGAGGCTGCATTGGTAGGGATCAGGAGATCTCGGTGTCTAAGTTTCAGGACCCCACTGTCAGGAGCACAAGGGGGGCTTCAGTGATGTGCTTACTGCTGGTTACATAAACCCCACAGGACATAGGGAGGGGGCCAGGAGTGAGAGCACTGTGGGGTCCGCTCGGTTTGCAGCCCAGAAGATGTGCAGCTGATTCTTTTGATCTGCCAGCTCTGTGCCGGAGAGCAAAGCCCAGACTGCGGTGTCTGGGGAGAGATTGGGAGCCAGGAGGGGGACGTACGAGGAGCTGGAGAAGATTGGGGAACAGGGGGAGTGTCTCAGGGCTACAGGAGCAGCTTCCATTACAACCCCTCCCCTCTTTTGAACATGTACCAGGCAGGCGTCCTCATGGGTTACCTCAGCAAACAATTTCCCGGCACACTCACCAGCCAGCATGAATAAAAACTCGTCTAACCACTAAGGTTAAGAACAGAGGTTTAGATACACGTCTTCTGCAGAAAATGTGAAAGTCCCTCTGTGTAGTGCGGTCCTAACTCTAATCCATGAGAGTCTCCATCTTGGAGCACATGTAGCAAAACATAAAATTGGGCGCAGGTTTGTCAGGAGGCAGCCCAACCTCCTTAAAAGCACAGGGCCACACAAGGGACCCCACACATCACAACGGCAGCTGAGACCCCCCCCCCCCCTGCATCACGCCCCCCAATCACGCAAGAAAAAC